>NC_135812.1:81927056-82228328 GCF_964213995.1 Mustelus asterias | reverse complement strand
ACGTCTGACGCACTCTGTAAAATTGGGTGTCCTCAGGCCAGTGACTGGTACTCAGCCAAGTGCTGCAAGCTGGCAAGTTGGGGTTTATTGTGGGGTGGAACATCTGGGAGCTTGAAATTTTCGTTCAGAGGCCGAGAGGAGCACTGTTGTTCCTCCTGGCTCTACAAAGGAAAAGGCAAAATGTACTTTTTGTGAATTCCCTTTCTCCATAGGTTCCTTATTAACTTCCACCTGTTAGGAAGGCTGCGAGCACTTTCTGCCCAGGGCTCAGGCCAGAGTTAATATTGCAGTTGAGGCTTGAAGATATTGAAAGGCGGCATGGTGGCACAGTGGTTAGCACTGCTACCTCACAGCGCCAGGGACCCAGGTTCGATTCCAGCCTTGGGTCACTGATTGTGTGGAGTTTGCACGTTCTTCCCATGTCTGCGGGGGTTTTCTCCGGGTGCTCTGGTTTCCTCCCATAGTCCTAAAATGTGTGGGTTAGGTTGATTGGCCATGCTAAATTGCCCCTTAGTGTCAGGGGATGAACAGGGTAAATATGTGGGGTTGGGGGTGTGGATAGGACCTGGATGGGATTGTTGTTGGTGCAGGTTCGATGGACTGAATGGCCTCTTTCTGCATTATAGGGATTCCATGATTCTATTCTATGATATCATCAAACTCTGATCTGCATATTTAAAGCAGGACCACACCAACTCTCAATGGGCGGCTTAATCCTCTTTCAGAAACCGGAGTAAAAGTCATTGCTAACTGGATCTAAGCAGCTTATTAGTTGGCAACTAACCGTGGGCATTTTAACTGTCCACTCATCTGATTTCCACTGTGCATGTCGGGTTAAAATTGTCCCAGTGTTATTTCTAGAAGACCGGTAAGGAATGGAAAGGTAAATTGGGAATAATGCTTTGAACTAAATTGTGAGAGCTGAACAAATGGACAGGTTCGAATGAATGAAAAATGGATTTAGGACTGATATCTGGAAATACTTTGAAGTAAACCTGAACAGGACATCCAGATAGAGGAGGCAATGGCCTAGTGATATTATCCCTAGACTTTTAATCCAGAAACTCAGCTAATGTTCTGGGGACCTGAGTTCGAATCCTGCCACGGCAGATGGTGGAATTTGAGTTCAATAGAAAATATCTGGAATTAAGAATCTACTGATGACCATGACCATTGTCGATTGTCAGAAAAACCCATCTGGTTCATAATGTCCTTCAGGGAAGGAAATCCACCATCCTTCCCTGGTGTGGCCTACATGTGACTCCAGAGCCACAGCAATGTGGTTGACTCTCAACTGTCCTGGGGCAACTAGGGATGGGCAATAAATGTTGGCCAGCCAGTGACAGCCATGTCCCACGAATGAATAAAAAAGATGACAACCCTAGCATGATTCAAGATATAATTAGACGCTGAAAGGGGCAACTGCATGCTCTTTCGTGACAGATGGGTTCAGCTGGGCAAAATGAACTTCCTCATTAACAATTATTTTACAAACCAGTGAACATTCTTTTGTATTGCCTATCTTGAGCTTCTCATTGATTAAAGTTATCACAAAGATATTTAATCAAGCAAGGTAGTGAAGAAAGTGTGTGCGACTCAGTCTATTAATGAAAATTGATCATTGTTATCAGATTAATTCCTTTAATGAGATTACACAAGGCTTTTCTGAAAAGATTAGAGTGCGCAAATTGTTGTGCTATGAATATTGGCTGCAATACACCTAAATCAGCACTCAGCGCCCACGCCAGTGGAAAAACCATAGTGTTTCTCGCTGGCACTGCCAGCACCTGATTCACCCACCTGATAGATGCCAATTCATGCATCTCAGAAATCACCCAGCCAGCCTAATGGTTTAGAGATCATTTTAAAAGGGTGCTCCCAATTTCCTTGTTTGCAGACTGGTTCTCCCACCCCAAAAAACAGAAATGAGGACCCCCCCCCCCACCCCCCCCCGCCACCCCTGCTGACAAGGGGAAAACCACCAACCCTTCAACAAAGAGGGGCATCCTCCTTGCACATCACACAGGCATGGGGGTGACCTGACCCTCCTCAGCCACTTATTCAGCCCCCTCTCACCCCCAAGACCTCCTTCAGAATCCCCTTCAGCCCCCACCCCGTGGCAGTGCCAATGGTGCACTTCCCCAGCACCCAGGCACTTGACACCCTGGCCTGGCATCTTTGACCCCAATGATCACAGCTGCAGGCAACTTCAAACTTCCACTATTGTGTAAACCTTACGGTTAGGAACCATGGGGATACTTGAGATGCATTCAAGCTTGAAGGGAAAGGTAAATAAACAGAGCTGACTGCATGCTGAATAAAAACCATTAGCTGTCAATCAAATGAGGGTTAAAAGGACTGAATGGAAGCAAAGGTTTTCAGATGGTTGGAAGGTATTTCAAAGGCTCTTAGATTTCTATGAAGGCTCAGAGACTTGAAATTAATGCTTTGTTAAAACAAAGGGGCTGAGGAACAGCTGTGGAGAAGGTAATTCCCCCACCCCCCCACACACACCGCCCCCCTCAAGTAAAAGTGAGTGACTTCCGACAGTCACAAGATTTCAAAGGGGTCTTCTCACACCTGCAGCTTCCTGGAAGGAGAAAGGGGAATCCCTTCTTCTGAATGGAGCACTGCGATGATTTGGAAACTTTCCAGCTACCCAGGGGGCATGGAGATTAAAGTGACCAGGAAGCTTCAAAGGTTGTAGAGGACAGAGACAACGAAGAGTATTTTATCTCAGGATAACATCTGAATTCATCATACTGAAACTGAACAACACCTTTCCCAGGGCGAGAAGGGGCAGTCCAGCCATGAGACCTCCCATCTCGGGGAAGAGTGGCGAGGTTAACCCCTTGTCCCCAGCCCGAGCACACCCAACCACCAGAACCTGTGGGGACCCTCCCTTTGCTGTCTGGCAGTGGCGGAGGGACACATGGGCACTGGACCTACCTCCTTGGCGCCCCTTGGGTTTCAACACGCCAGGTCCCATTGCCATAACCAACAGCAAACCCAGTGCAGTGGAGAGGTGGGTGAAGAGCGGGAGGCTGCTGAATGGGTTGTCCAGCCCACTAATTATTCTACAATCAGTGGTTTTACATAATTATTGGGTTCTTGCCCACTCTGATTGTAATAGATAGAGGTCGGCTGGGTGAATCCCAACAGAGTTCACGCCCGGCGGGAATCCCGCTTTAGGCCGGTCACCCCATTCGGCAGGTGATCAGATTCCCGTTAGCGGTGAACGGGGCCGGTGAATCCCCCCCCTCCTCCCCCCCCCCCCCCCACATTGTTTCAGAATCTTGCGTAATGTGACATAGTTCGGCTAAAAAATGTTCCTGACTCTAATCCTTAAATCGTCGCATTTAAATCAGGAAAAATAAATAGGCTAAATCTCGCTAGATAATTTTAATAGATAAAACTATTTTACTTATTATGTCCTGAAATATGATTTCAATTTCAGGGTAACACTGGCAAATGTAAATATTTCCAGATTTTGGAGTCTGCAAGCACAGGAAATAGTTTGTATCTCAGACATAACTTTGGTCTGATGGTAATTGAAGTAGATCAGTAAGACTTATCCGCTCGTGGCACCAGGATGTTGCCTTACAAGTGGGAACCTCTTTTCCCTCACGAGAGCCATGATCAAACTGCAGACTTGCAGTTATGTCCCTCTCCCGAGCACACGTGGATGCAGAATGCGACGTTTGATAGTTTTATGTGAAATGTCTTCTCAAACTTTATCATAAGTGCAGTCTGCTGTTTGAACGTTCAACAAAATAAAACAGAGCAGAACAAAACAAAGTGGAAGAAATTGGGTATATGATTTCAGGAGAGACTCTGACTATTCAAAAATACACAACTCATGACTTGAGCCTCAGAACTTACTCATGTCCGTGTCTAATTTTACATTTGCTAATGCACCCTGCTCTGACTCCTCAGTGTGACCAATGCTTTGTATGGCGTAATGTTAGTCAGTGGCTTAATTTTGGTGAATCATCCAGTCACTTATCCTGTGTGGTTGACTTGATAAAGGAAGAAATCACTGTGAGTCTGACCATAGCGGTCAGAGTTTTCCACCTGTGATTACATTGAAAATAGAATGAAATGATACATCTTTTTTTTTCCACCCTTCTGCTTCCCCCCTCTTATTGCACATGATCATGCTCGGTTAGGAACCCAGCAAGAGCTGGTCCACTCACATCTCCACAGATGTCATAAAAACAACTTCTTGGTCAACCTTTCAGGAGGTGGCTTTAAGCTGCAGGAAGGGAGTTGACAGCCTGTTTCCCCTCCTTCATGCACCCAATGCTGCCAAGGCCAGTAAATGCTTTTTCTGTCTTTTGTGAATGCAATATTGTCATATACCATAATGACAAGACAGAAGTAATAGCTTCTAATTTTGTACAAACACAGACTTTGCAATTAAACCCCAACGTTGCTCCACTTCCTTCAACATGTGCAGTTTGACTTTAGGCTTCATTGAGAAGCTTAACAACTTTACACGATCCCTTTGTGCATCCTGCAAAGAGTGTTTTGAATTAAAATCTATTAACACTTCAAGGCAATATTACTGGGAGGCTGCAGTATTTGTCCGATATAGGTAATTAAAGCCACGAACATCAACCACAGAAAGAATTTATAAATAGACTCAAAGCAGTAACATAATTGGGGCGCACCACAATATCCCAGTCGAAAGCTTTGAACTGACAGCTGTTTCATCTTTAAGGAGGGCGGATTGTAATTGTGTAATTTAAGTTAGAACTTCTGTTAAAATATGACAGTCCAATTGTGTTGCATTTGCTTTAACCAGCATTTTTCCTGGTGCTTCATCTATGCTGTAAATAAAACCGCGGCTCCCATTTATTTTGCTGTCTTGTTTTTACTGAACCTAACTACCAGAATTGCATAATGGATGTTTCACATTGACCTGAAATAGCTCATTTAAAAGGCAGCAGTGAGCCGAGACATCAGCGAGACTCATATGCTCAAGCCTGGCTTGGAGCTCTAAACCCTTATTAATAAATTTCTAGATCTCGTGAATTAGTGGTTACCATGGAACCAAACTAACACTTCAGCCTGGCGAACATGCCCGAGCGTGCTGTGAGACTGCGGATGAAGGAAATAGCTCATTATGGAGTCATGGGGTAGACCAGTGGAGCTAAAATGTGGCATCACAATTTAAGCACGTTGTGTCTCTTTTGTTTTTTGCATGATCTTGCTTCAATATTTTCATTTTAATAAACAACGGTTGTACAAAATTAGCGTAAAATTAATTTATGTTATGAATTTTAAAACTTCACCCAGAGGGTGCTGGGTGTCTGGAATTCGCCGCTTGGGTTGGTGGTGGAGGCAGCGACCCTCATTTTATTTGAAAGGTATGTGGATCTGAACCTGAAGTGCTGTAACCTGCAAGACTATGGACCAGGCGCTGGAAATTGGGATTAGAATGGGCAGTTATTTTTTATTTTTCAGCCGCCTCTTTCTGTGCCGTAAATTTTCCATAGATTGTGGTCCTATGTCTGTTTTGCATCTGAAAATAATCCCTCAGTTTTGAAACCTGAGATTGCAGGCTTTGTTATAAAATTATATTGTGGGGAGCTATTAGAGTTGACGCAGGGCCCTTAACATACAAGATGTATGCGCTATGAACAAGTAGGTGGCACAGTGGTTAGCACTGCTGCCTCACAACAGTGATACAAGATACCGAAAGGACTACAGATCACGAACTCACTTCTTACTGTGCCTCACAGCGCCAGGAACCCGGGTTCAATTCTGGCCTTGGGTCACTGTCTGTGTGGAGTTTGCACGTTCTCCCCGTGTTTGTCATGCGGGTGCTCCGGTTTCCTCCCACACTCCAAAGATACGTGGGATAGGTGGATTGGGCATGTTAAATTGCCCCTTAGTGTCAGGGGGACTAGCAGGGTAAATGCATTGGGTTACGGGAATAGGGCCTGGGTGGAATTGTGGTCGGTGCAGACTCAATGGGCCAAATGGCCTCCTTCTACGCTGTAGGGATTCTATGGTTCTAAAGTCAAAACATTTCTGAGCATCTGGAAATTTTCCCTGCACAGCCCCTGTGATACTAACTGCTTGTGAAATTTAATGAACCAGTCACTGCAGAACAATGCTAATCACTGCTGTACTCTAACAATACGGGAAGGGAGCCTTTAGGTCCCGCTAAGTACGTGATAAAATAAATAAAGTGACACTACTGCCGCCAACAGCAAATGAAGCGGTTTCCCCACAATAACATGAATGGAGTTACATTTGCCATTTATAGACCACACAGTTTTTGCACTTGCTGGCCTCCACAGGCCTTTCTCAACGTCGGAAGGGGTACAGCAGAAACATATAGCAGAAAACTGAGAATTAAACAACGGGGCTTGCACAAGCATTCAGATTTGACCCAATGTGACAATTTTGAACCACTTCGAAAGCGGTTTTCTCATATAAACACCCCATTAAAAAACTGAACCATGTCGCTCGACCAGACGTGTTTATTGGAAGCTGCATGCAGATCAGAAACAGTTTGGAAAGCCTGTTTCACTGGCACTGATGTGTCAAACATTGTGTAAGAGATACTGGGCAGGGTGACAGCAATATTCAGCTTAGGCGTCTACTCATACCCCAGTGATCACAAAACAAAGAGATGACCAGTAGAGTAATTTTCAGACATTTATCTTCCATAAACGAATCAGCAAATAAACTGAAGTGTTTAACACCAGCTTATGCTTTGATGTAAAGAAGCCACACAACCAGTAACAATTGTTTTATTTCATAGAGATTCCCTCCTTGAAAGCTTTGAACAAGGTACAAAAACAGAACTTTGGACTCGGCACGGTGGCACAGTGGTTAGCACTGCTTCCGGCCGATAAGTGCAGTTGTAGCAATGGGAGATTAGAGTCAGAGAAAGTTAGTATTTATCTTTCTGATGCGATGTCAGTTGCACTGTGCGGCACGGTGGCACAGTAGTTAGCATTGCTGCCTCACAGCGCCAGGGACCCGGGTTCGATTTCCGGCTTGGGTCACTGTCTGTGCGGAGTCTGCACGTTCTCCCCGTGTCTGCATAGGTTTCCTCCGGGTGCTCTGGTTTCGTCCCAGTCGGAAAGATGTGCCAGTTAGGTGCATTGGCCGTGCTAAATTCTCCCTCAGTGCACCCGAACAGGCGCCGGAGTGTGGCGACTAGGGGATTTTCACAGTAACTTCATTGCAGTGTTAATATAAGCCTATTTGTGACACTAATGATAAAACTTAAACTTAAAAAAATCGAGGGCATTAAAAATTGTTACATCTCTATGCTGGTGACTCACGGGTAAGGATGTTATTTTGTCTCACAGCCTAAACCTTGCCTGGGGTGAGCAAACATCTCCACAGCATGGTAAAACAGAGCAAAACTGTCTTTTAACCAACACACCCAAAGTACACAAATTACACAAACAGACAAAACATTGATTTGAAACACAATCTTTGAAGTTGTCTCTGCTTTGCGCCAACAGAAGATACACAGAAGTAATAAGAATGGCTGCGACTGCAATAAGAAGAAAATGACATGGTTCATTGTGACATGGTTCAGCTATTTATATTTGTTTCCACTAAGTGCAATGCTAATATGTTGTTTCTTTATGTGTCGGCTATTAGTCAAACAAGTTTAAGAAATTCCTAACCATTGCAGTACAAATTTTCTTCACTTAATTAGCTAGTAATCGAGACTGTTCCTCAGCTGCCCTGCTACTCTACTGGTGCTGGCATCTGCAGTTTGTGGTCCTCTACGATCACTGCCAGCTTGAAGTCGCTTATGCAGTTCCAACTCTCAGTGCAAAGATTGTGCGCTGTGAGGAAGATTCAAATCATTAAGTACACTTTGGTTGTCTTGCATTAGAAACTCCGTCATCTTGTACACCTGAATACACTTATTGTGCTCTGTTTATTGGTATCTCCAAGTTGTGCATTGGGGATTTGATTCACAGCCAGAATCCATATCTCAAGTGACCCAATAATTAGGTTTCCAGTTACTTATCATATGTAAATTCCTCAGCTAGAAGTCTCTGCTGGAGATGAATGAGTCATGCACTGATCCCAGATACTGGGCATTCACATGCAAGAATCTTTGTTATGCACCACAGACCACCTACACAGTGACCGAACAGAAAACTTTGTCTTGGATTAACTGTGGTCACTCTCCTCTTCACATGTGTGTGTCACACACTTGGGCGAGGTAAGAGTTGCTCTAACTGCTGATGCATGTGTCTGGGAATATACGAGCCAGGTGCTCCTCTGGAATGATGCACGTCTTGAATGTATGGAACAATGTACTCAGGGCAAATGCCTATGGAATGAGTCAGTGTTAGAAACGTTCAAAATGTCATCCATGATAGAAGAAAATCTTGCCAAGACAACCATTTTTCTGAGTTTGAGGTATTTATGTCATCAACAATGGCACGGTGGCACAGTGGTGAGCATTGTTGTCTCACAGTGCCAGGGACTCGGGTTCAATTCTAGCTTTGGGTGACTGTCTGTCTGGAGTTTGCACGTTCTTTCTGTGTCTGCATGGGTTTTCTCTGGGTGCTCCGGTTTCCTTCCACAGTCCAAAGATGTGTAGGTTAGGTGAATTGGCCATGCTAAATTGCCCGTTAGTGTTCTAGGATGTGTAAGTTAGGAGGATTAGTGGAGTAAATGCGTGGGCCTATGGGGATAGAGCATGGATGGGTTGCTCTGTTGGAGAGTCAGTGCAGACTCGATGGGCCGAATGACCTTCTTTGGTACTGTAGGGATTCTATGACAGTTTCGGCCTGGATTTATTTACGACATGTGCTTTTGAAATGATCGGGAAGGACAATATCATCTTCTTTAATTAGATCCATCTCTTACCTAATATGCTTAATTGCTGTTTTTATAACAGGCAACAGACTCACTTCCAACATCATGAACTCGAGTCAGAAACTGGGGTAACTTCCACATGGATGACTATTTTGTGATGCACAATGCTGCTATTTCCAAGTGTTATTGGACCATCAGGAGTATAGCTGACATTCAGAAAATTGCTCCATTTGTGTCTTAAGGCATGTAATTAATGATGGGGATGTTGAGAGTCTGTACACTGGTGGGATTTTGAGGGTTAGCCGTAAAGAGCCAGAATGTTATTTTTGAGCAGGCACACAGTGCACTCTCTCCTTGCACCACACTGCCAATTATTGTTGGCCACTTGCCAGGAAAATTTTTGTTAAACTTAATGATAGTTATAAAGAATGTTATATGAATAATACGAACACTTGACTGTAACATTTCTTTTCTGAAATATATTCAAATGTTCCTAGACACAAGTCATTTATTCATTTTCATGCTTTCTCTGTGAGGATCTTTGCATTAGTTTGTTAAAACTCATGTTATGGAGTGACTGAATGGAATTTCTGGTGTTTCATACTGGGCATGGTAGCTTTGCGGTTACTTTACTGGACTTGTAATCCAGCAAATTGGTATCAGTAAAAATTAACATGGAGCTGCCAGGTTCTTGTAAAAAGCCCCAAATGGTTCACTAATATCTTTGAAGGAAAGAAACTTGCCATCTTTATCTAGTCTAATTTATACGTCCCACACCAACATGGTTGACCCTAAACTTGGAAGTCTAGAGGCCTAGTAAACTACCCCATAAGACCATAAGACTATAAGATATAGGAGCAGAATAAGTTGAGTCTGCTCCACCATCCACTCATGGCTGATAAGTTACTCAAAACCGTTCTCCAACTTTTTATTCTCCCACTTTTTCTCCATAACCCTTAATCCCTTTAGCAATCAAGAACCTATCTATCTCTGTCTTAAATACAATCAATGACCCACCCTCCACAGCTTTCTGTGGCAATGAATTCCATAGATTCACCACCCTTTGGCTGAAGAAATTCCTCCTCATCTCGGCTCTAAAGGGTCATCCCATTACTTTAAGGCTCTGTCCTTGGATCCTAGTCTCTCCTACTAATGGAAACATCTTCCCCAAGTCCACTCTGTGCAGGCCTTTCGTTATTCTGTAACTTTCAATGAGATCCCTCCCCATCCTTCTATAATCCATCGAGTACAGATGCGGAGTCCTCAGACGCTCCTTATACGTCAAACATTTCATTCTCGTGATTATTCTTGTGAACCTACTCAGTTGTATCAAGTTGTGGCAATAAGGGATGAACAATAAATGGCAATCATACCAAGAGATGCCACATCAAGAGAATGAAAGAAAACGGACATTGGTAGCTATATAATGTACACTGTACATTCTGCAACATGTTACTAAAATAAGAACTGTGTCATGCCACACTACCTTGCTTAGGATAGTGTAAGATTTAAAATTAATTGTCACTGTTAAATTCCTCTGATGTCTCAATCTCCATTTTAGATATTGGGTTTAGAGTCTCAGATTGATCCAGATGAGTCCTCACTCCTTATATCCTGATGTCATTCTAATTTCTTGATCACTTGGAATAAGCCCAAGAATTAAACATTGTATTTCGGCTCACTGATTATCTTACATGCCTTCAACGGGATCTTCCTTGACTTTGCTAAACAGTGGCTTGGGCGTGAAACAACCAGTCTAACTAAATAACATTGGATAATTGAACAATAACAATAATCTACAGTATAATTACAACAGTCACAGACTTAATTATCCCTCTTCAGAAGATCAGAAATAACAATAGGTCACATTGACTAGACTGAACTACACTATAAGCAATACTGTATACAAAGTCCCTGAGAATTAATCTTGACAGGGCTGTTTGTGATTGTGTATCCAACTCATTCTCATTGCTTCAAGTACATTTTTAGATTTGAGAAGTCAACTGAGAAATAAGCCTTGAGAAAAATGATTGTGGAAAAGGAGATTTTAAAGTTTATAAACTCCTTAAAAGCTGTCAAGTACTGATAAAGCCTATAAATGTTTGTAATTGAATTGTATGTGTTAGCGCTCTTCTTCGCGCTTTTCGCAGACACAAGCGGTGGAATTTTATGGCCTTGCTCGTCCCGAAACCGTAAAATCCCACCCGAGATCAATGGACCTTCCCATTGTCCGCCCCTTGCCCGCTCCGATTCCCATGGCAGGCGGGGTGATAAAATTCTGGCCAAGATCTATATTTTGGGATTCAATTCTATATGTGTGACAACAAAAAGAAACAAAGCAATAGCACGAGACGTTGTAGGCAAAATACAAATGTTCCTGGACTGAAATCTGGGCGTACATAAATGCCAGATTGAGGCAGGATCCATGCACTGGTGAAGAGGTTTTGTCTGGTATAAAGGCTGCCTCTACTCATGTTTGGGTTCATACAAGAGGAATGATACTTGGATAGTGCACTGAATCATAGAATCATAGAATCCCTACTGTGGAGAAGAGGCCATTCAACCCATTGAATCTGCACCAACTCTCTGACAGAGTATCTTACCCAGGCCCTCTCCCCCACCCTATCCCTGTAACCTCAAATATTTCCCATGGCTAATCCATCTAACCTACATATCTTGGGACACTAAGAGATAATTTAGCATTGCCAATCCACCCAACCTGCATATCGTTGGACTGTGAGAGGAAACCAGAGCACCCAGAGGGAAACCCGCGCAGACACAGGGAGAATGTACAAACTCCACACAGACAGTGACCCAATTGAACACGGGTCCCTGGAGCTGAGGCAGCAATGCTAACCACTGTGCCATTGTGCCGCCCTGGGTAGCAAAGTATTAAAGGGCTGCTGTTTCCTGTACTCTAAATTGATTCAGAGCCTTTCTTCAGGAGTGGAGAGGAAGGAGGAAGAAATCACAATTACAGCTGATTCATGGAGGACGCTGAATTTGAGAATAAAATTTGCTTATGCCAGAAAATGGTTCCTTCAAGACCATTCTATTGCTATTAACATCCCAGATCATTTTCCTACCCACATATAAGCAATTTGAGGAAATTCTAGTTCATGTGGCCAACTGTGATGACTCTATACTAGCTGGGGTTAGCCAGTCAGCAAAAATCACAGTGATGAACTTGGGACTTTGGTTATCTGCAGACCACATAATACATTTTCCTTGTGAGTTGTTGGGAACCTAGAACCGTACATATATCTATGTTGTAGAAATAAATAAAACTTATCACAGGAACTTTGTAAAAACAGAGGTAAAATGCATTCAGATGATAACTATCAACTGGCCTTTACAACAGAATAAGAAATGAGTACATTTAATGAGATTAGAGTACTGTTTTATATTTATATTTTTAAGCGTATCTTCACAAAAGCATTTTTTTCTTCTTTTGGGGATAGTGGAGAGGTGGTCTCAGGGTCATCATGTGCACTCCAGTGGCCAACAAGCCCTGGCATGCGATTTGAACCTGAAACCTCTCACCCGAAGTAGAGTGGTACACTGCACCACAAAACCTCCATATTGGTCTCTTGGTCTTGTGCCATACTACTTGCATCTTCAAATTTCAGTCTCAACAGTACAAATGCATGATAAAATAACAACAAATATTTACATTGTATGAAAGAACAAATAAAATAATTGTTTTTAAAAGCTCAGAGATAAATCACAAGAATGAAGCAAGTGTCCGATCTCTCAATGCTGGACCGCCATTTTGTAAGTCCCTCCCACCTAGCCACTATTGGTGTGTAGTATCCCATTCATGTGACTATATACATATAATGTAGGCCACAAATGGGCAAAATGAAACACGTGCAGGAAGCACCTCATTTATTAGTCCGAGAAAATGGGCACTTGCGAAAGTGGTTGGAGGTCTACCGTAATGGACCCTGTCCTCACCTGCCAGATTAGTGCCACTAAATCAGGTGGAAAGTCCCAGGCTTCGCTGTCTGGGCTCATAACACGAACAGTGGCCACCAGAGGGCAATTGGCATTTGTGGCACTGCAGCGTCTGCAGGAGTCAACACCTTCACAGAAGGTGAAAGACGGAAGGAAAATGAGATTGACAAGTGAACGCGAGGATAGCAAATGACCAGTCATTCCGCGTTCTGGCTGGTTATAGTGGCTTGATGAAACCTCCAGTTAGAAATTCTGTGTTTCCTTCTCACTGGCTGCATATTTACCTAAGGCTGTGGTTTGGTTGATTGAGTTACAATTTGGACCTTATTCAACCTGTTGTTTGTGTTCAATACAATTTGCTGAGAGCCCATATACAAAACAAATAGCATAGGAACCCAGTTCCAGACTCCAGTCCCTGCCTTGAGGTTATGACTTAATTTGGAAAAGAAAATTCTTCGGCGTTTGAAAAATTCCAGTTGATTTTTGTGTCTCATCCTGGCCAGTGCGCCGAGAACAACAATAGGCTCTGTGTACAAAGTCAACTGTGACACTGTGAGAAATAGGGCACGGCTGCACAAAGCACTAAGAAACTGGAAGATCTCCATCTAAACAAATACAACTGGGCCAGGGAGGAAAAGGCTGTGTTTTTCCTGTCGGGGAAAGGACTGCCCGGTTTCAGGGACTGAAGGAAACAAAATAAACTGAATGACTTCCCGTGGGCTGCCAACTGCAATGCTGAGTACAATACGTATGCCCTGTGATGAGGGTTTGGTGTCCTTGGTGACTGTTTGCTGTCACTGCTTTTGGCAACTCCTCAGTAGATAATCCTGGTCTCCTTACCTTTCCCACAGCAGAATCTGCAGGTTCCTCCCCACCCCCCCACCCCCGAGAATGCATTAGCCAGATTAACTGAAATTTATTAGGTTTTGACTTCAAACAGATCATACCTTCTGATTAATTGTTGTATTGTTCAAACAAAGGAGGCAGCACTCACAGTGAGTTTGACTCTCCCTTTTTAATGGTTTCCTCTTAAGGGTAATAGAACAGTGTTCACCCATTGACTGGGAACAAACCAAACAGGGTTTCTCAGTGCAAGTGGCGAGTTTACACTGGTTTGTGAAATCAGCAGGGCTGCTTTGTTTCTATCTAAATAATTCAGCTTTAAATTTTAAACTCTGAGTGAAGCCCAGTAGTGAAGAAAGCCCATTTCACTAACAATGCTTTTCGGATAACAAAGAAAAAAGGAAAAAAATCACCTGAAAACCTGGTATTAACTTTGCAAGCATAGAAAAAAAATGACAAAAAGTCTTGCATTGCTATAGTACCTTTCACAACCACCTCATATCCCAAAGTGCTTTACAACCAATGAAGTATTTTTGAACTGAAGTGCACAGACTTATAGGAAATATAGAAACCCTACAGAGCAGAAGGAGGCCATTCGGCCCATTGAGCCTGCATCGACAACAGTCCCACTCAGGTCTCATCCCCGTAACCCCACGTATTTACCCTGTTTACCCCCCTGACACTAAGGGGCAATTTATCATGGCCAATCCACCTAATCTGCACATCTTTGGACTGTGGGAGGAAACCCACGCAGACACGGGGAGAATGTACAAACTCCACACAGACAGTGACCCGAGGCCGGAATTGAACCTGGATCCCTGGCGCTGGGGGGTAGCAGTGGCATGGCAGCCAATTTTCACACTGCAGTTCCCACAAACAGCAATGAGATTAATGAGCAGTTAATCTGTTTTAGTGAGGTAGGTTGAAGGATAACTATTGGCCAGGGCACTGAGGAGAACACTCTTGCTCTTATTTGAGATAGTGCCATAGGAACTTTTCTTTCTGTATTTCACAGGATGTGGCTTCACTGACTGGATGTGGAGATGCCGGCGTTGGACTGGGGTAAACACAGTAAGAGTTTTAACAACACCAGGTTAAAGTCCAACAGGTTTATTTGGTAGCAAATGCCATTAGCTTTCGGAGTGCTGCTCCTTCGTCAGATGGAGTGGATATCTGCTCTCAAACAGGGCATACAGAGACACAAAATCAAGTTACAGAATACTGATTAGAATGCGAATCTCTACAGCCAGCCAGGTCTTAAAGATACAGACAATGTGAGTGGAGGGAGCATTAAGCACAGGTTAAAGAGATGTGTATTGTCTCCAGACAGGACAGCCAGTGAGATTCTGCAAGTCTAGGAGGCGAGCTGTGGGGGTTACTGATAGTGTGACATAAACCCAAGATCCCGGTTTAGGCCGTATGGGGGAGCACTTCAGCGTTCACGGGCATTCAGCCTCTGATCTTTGGATAAGCGTTCTCCAAGGCGGCCTTCGCGACACACGACAGCGCAGGGTCACTGAGCAGAAACAGATAGCCAAGTTCCGCACACATGAGGACGGCCTAAACCGGGATCTTGGGATTATGTCACACTATCAGTAACCCCCACAGCTTGCCTCCTGGACTTGCAGAATCTCACTGGCTGTCCTGTCTGGAGACAATACACATCTCTTTAACCTGTGCTTAATGCTCCCTCCACTCACATTGTCTGTATCTTTATGACCTGGTTGGCTGTAGAGATTTGCATTCTAATCAGTATTCTGTAACTTGATTTTGTGTCTCTGTGCCCTGTTTGAGAGCAGATTTCCACTCCATCTGATGAAGGAGCAGCGCTCCGAAAGCTAATGGCATTTGCTACCAAATAAACCTGTTGGACTTTAACCTGGTGTTGTTAAAACTCTTACTGTGTTCACTGACTGGGCCAGCATTCATTACCCATCCCTAATTGCTCTTGAGAAAATGGTGGTGAGCTGCCTTCTTGAGGCACTGGTGTGCAGGTGGTGTAAGTACACCCACAGTGCTGTCAGGGAGGGAGTTCCAGGATTTTGACCGTGCGATGGTGAAGGAACAGTGATGTCGTTCCAAGCCAAGATGTTGTGTGACTTGGAGGGGAACTTGCAGGTTGAGGTGTTCCCATGGGTCTGCTACTCTTGACCTTCTTGGTGGTAAAGGTTGCATGTTTGGAAGGTGCTGTGGGAGGAGGCTTGACAAGTTGCTGCAGTGCACCTTGTATATGTTACACACAATTGCCACTGTGAATTGGTGGTGGAGGGAGTTCATGTTTAATGTGGTGGATGGGATGCTAATCAAGTAGGCTGCTTCATCCTGAATGATGGCAAGCTTCCTCAGTGTTCTTGGAGCTGCACTCATCCAAGCAAGTGGAGAGTATTCCAACACACTCCTGACTTGTGCCTTATAAATGGGGGACAGGGTTTGAGGGGTGGGGAGGGAAGTTACTTGCTGCAGAATTCCAAGCCTCTGACCTATTCTTGTAGAAATCATAGAAACCCTACAGTGCAGAAGGAGGCCATTCGGCCCATCGAGTCTGCACCAACCACAATCCCACCCAGGCCCTACCCCCACATATTTACCCACTAATCCCTCTAATCTACGCATCTCAGGACTCTAAGGGGCAATTTTTAACCTGGCCAATCAACCTAACCCGCACATCTTTGGACTGTGGGAGGAAACCGGAGCACCCCGGAGGAAACCCACGCAGACACGAGGAGAATGTGCAAACTCCACACAGACAGTGACCCGAGCCGGGAATCGAACCCGGGACCCTGGAGCTGTGAAGCAGCAGTGCTAACCACTGTGCTACCGTGCCGCCCTAAAAGAACGGCAGACTGTCACGTGCAGTGCCTGACTTGGATGTGTCTGAAGTCTTGGAGCTTGACTTCCCTACGTCATCCTACAAATGGTCTTGGAGGTTTAGCCTAGCAGGGGAGTGTAGCTACGTCATATACCCTAGACCGGTGGAGCGGTCCTCTTCTAGGGGGTCAGCCTCTGCGACCGAGCGCTGAGCTTCGGGAGGGACGCACATGGAGCTGTGAGGGAAGGGGGACACCCGCCTAGCCAGCCAGATCAGCCGAATCAACCCGAGCGATCAATGGGGTGACAGATGTCGCAGCCAGATCACCCTCACACCCTTGTAGCCAAAGTATTTATGTGGTTGGTCCAGTTAAATTCCTGGTCAATGGTAACCCCCAGGATGTTGATAGTGTGGGATTCAGCGATGGTAATGCCACTGAATATCAAGGTTTAGATTCTGTCTTGTTGGAAATGGTTATCTCTTGGCACTTGTGTGACGCGAATGTTACTTGCCACTTATCATCCTAAGCTTGAGTATTGTCTCGGTCTTGCTGCAGATGAACACAGATTGCTTCAGTATCTGTTGAGTCGCGAATGGTGCTGAACATTGTGCAATCATCAACGAACATTCCCACTTCTGACCTTATGATGGAAGGAAGGGCATTGATGAAGCAGCTGTAGATGGTTGGGCCTTGGACACTACCCTGAGAAACTCCTGCAGTGATGCCCTGGGACTGAGATGATTGACTTCCAACAACTTCAACCTGTGTATTAGAAATGACTCCAAACAATGGAGAGCTTTCCCCCTGATTCCCATTGACTCCAGTTTTGCTAGAGCTCCTTGAGGTCACATTCAGTCAAATGCTGCCTTGATATCAAAGGGGAGGCATTCTCAGCTCACATCTTGAGTTCAGCTCTTTAGTTCATGTTTGAACCAAGGTTGCAATGATGGAGTTGAGTGGCCCCGGCAGAACCCAAACTGAGCATCAGTGAGCAGTTTATTGCTGTGTAAGTGCCACTTGAGAGCATTGGCAATGACACTTTTCTTCACTGATGATCGAAAGTAGACTGTTGGGGTGGTCACTGGTTGGGTTGGATTTGTCCTACTTTTTGTGTACAGGATATACCTGGAAAACTTTCCACATTGTCAGGTGGACACCAGTGTTGTGGCTGTAATGAAACAGCTTGGCTAGGGGTGCAGCTAGTTTTAGAGCACAAGTCTTCATTGCTATTGCTGGAGCCCAGCACATCAGTGCAAAAGTTAAGGTTGAAGCATTCGCAACAATTTTCAGCCAGAAGCACTGAATGAATGATCCATCTTGGCCTCCTGCGGAGGTCTCCAGCATCACAAATGTCAGACTTCATTCAATCTGATTCACTCCACATGATATCAAGAAATGGCAGAAGGCACTGGATACTGCCAAGGCCATGGGCTCTGACAATATTCTGGCAATAATACTGAAGTCTTGTGCTCCAGAATGTGCCGTGCCCTGGGCCAAGCTGTTCCAGTGCAGCTACCACACTGGTATCTACCTAGCATTGTGGAAATTTACCCAGGTATGTTCTGTATACAAGATGTGGAGATGCCGGCGTTGGACTGGGGTAAGCACAGTAAGAAGTCTCACAACACCAGGTTAAAATCCAACAGGTTTATTTGGTAGCACACGCCACAAGCTTTCGGAGCACTGCCACTCACCTGATGAAGGGGCAGTGCTCTGAAAGCTTGTGGCTTGTGCCACCAAATAAACCTGTTGGATTTTAACCTGGTGTTGTGAGACTTCTTACTGTATACAAGAAACAGAAATGATAAAACCTGGCCATTTACCACCCTCCCCCCCCCCCCGCCCCAGTAAAGTCCTGGAAAGGGTCACTAACAACGCCATCAAGTGACACTTACTGAGCAACAACCAGCTCACTGAGGCTCAGTTCGGGTTCCGCCAGGGTCACTCAGCTCATGACAGCTTTGGTTCAAATATAGGCGAAAGAGCTGAACTCCAGCAGTGAGGTGAGAGTGACTGCCCTTGACATCAATGCATAATTTAACCGAGTATGGCATCAAGGAGTCCTGGCAGAACTGAAGTCAATGGGAATCAGGGGGAAACCCTCCAGTGGTCGGAGTCATACTTGGCACAAAGGAAGATGGTTGTGGTGGTTGGAGGCCAATCATTTCAGTTCCACAATATCACTGTAGGAGTCCCTCAGGATAGTGTCCTAGCCCCAACCATCTTCAGCCGCTTCATCAATGACCTTCCCTCCATCATAAAGTCAGAAGTGGGGATGTTCATAAGTGGGGATGACTGTACAATGTTCAGTGCCATTCGCAACTCCTCAGAAACTGAAACAGTTCATGTCCAAATGCAACAAGACCTGGACAATAACCAGGCTTGGGCTGGCAAGTGGCAAGCAACATTTGCACAACACAAGTGCCGGGTAATGACCATCTCCAACAAGAGAGAATCTAACCATTGCCCCTTGACATTCAATGGCATTACCATTGCTGAATCCCCCACTATCAACATCCTGGGGGTACCATTGACCAGAAACTGAAGTGGATTAGCAATATAAATACTGTGGCTACAAGAATAGGTCAGAGGCTAGGAATCTTGTGGTCGGCAACTCACCTCCTGACTCCTCAAAGCCTAGCCGCCATCTACGAGGCTCAAGCCAACAGTGTGTTGGAATACTCTTCACTTGCCTGGATCAGTGAAACTCCAATAACACTCAAGAAACCTGAGACCATCCAGGACAAAGCCGCCTGTTTGATTGGCACCTCTTCCACAACAATTCAACACCTTCACCACTGACACACTGTAGCTGCAGTGTGCTCCATCCAAAAGATACATTGCAGCAACTCAGCGAGGCTCCTTTGACAGCACATTTCAAACCCATGACCTGTACCTTGCATGGGAACACCACCACCTACAAGTTCCTCTCCAAGTCACACACCATCTTGACTTGGAAATATATCACCGTTCCTTCTCTACCATTGGGTTAAAATCCTGCAACTCCCTCCCTCACAGCACAGTGGGCATATCTGCACCACATGGACTGCAGTGATTGAAGGTGGCGGCTTAGCACTGCCTTCTCAATGGCATTCCGGAATGGGCAATAAATGCTGACCTAGCCAGCAACACCCACATCCTGTGAAATAATAAATGACTCCCTGCCTTTCAGCGGTGTTGATGGTCAGAATTGCAGAATTGGTAAGGCACAGAATGAAGCTATTCAGTCTGTCGTGTCTGTGCCAGGTCTCCGAAGGAGAAATTCACATCTTGCCATTCCCCTCCCTTGTCCGTGTAACTCTGCACATTTTTCCATTCCAGATAATAATACTATTCCCTCTTGAATGCCTTGATTAAATCTGCTGATGCCACATTCTCAATTAGTGCATTCCGGTTCCATTTCTGATCCTTTTGCAGAGCTCCTGGTGAAGCCAATTGGCCAGAGTGCCTGTCATTTCAAGTCCCCAGTTTCTCACTGAGAATGAAGTATTATTTAATCAGAGATCTCAGGAAGCAGAACCAATGGAGAAAAGTCTTGGAGAAATTCAAGAGAATTGAAATGCCATTGAGAACATAGAACATAGAACAGTACAGCACAGAACAGGCCCTTCGGCCCACGATGTTGTGCCGAGCTTTGTCTGAAACCCAGATCAAGCTATTTCCTCCCTATCATCCCGAAGTACTCCATGTGCCTATCCAATAGCTTCTTAAATGTTCCTAAAGTTTCTGACTCCGCTATCCCTGCAGGCAGTCCATTCCACACCCCAACCACTCTCTGAGTAAAAAACCTAGCTCGGACATCCTTCCTATATCTCCCACCATGAACCCTATAGTTATGCCCCCTAGTTACCGCTCCATTCACCCGAGGAAATAGTCTTTGAACGTTCACTCTATCTATCCCCCTATCATCTTATAAACCTCTATCAAGTCTCCTCTGAACCTCCTCCGCTCCAAAGAGAAAAGCCCAAGTTCCCTCAACCTTTCCTCATAAGACCTACCCTCCAAACCAGGCAGCATCCTGGTAAATCTCCTTTGCACTCTTTCCAGTGTCTCCACATCCTTCTTGTAGTGAGGTGACCAGAACTGCACACAATATTCCAAATGTGGTCTCACCAAGGTCTTGTACAGTTGCAGCATAACCCCACGGCTCTTAAACTCAAACCCTCAAAATTCCAGAAACAGATGGAACAAAAAGAGGGGCTGACATTTCTGAAGGCGAGCGATTATATTGTGTGTCAGTACAGGCAGTCTTTGGACCTAAGACACAATTGGTTCCTGAAAATTACATTGCCAGTTGAAATGTTGTAAGTCGGAGTTGATTTTCCTGCAGGAACAATTTTATTAATGAGAAATTGGTTCCTAAACCAAGGCCGGAAATCACTCATATGGCACCCAGCAGTGTTATATGCTCTCAACCTTTGCCCTTTCAAGTCGCTGAGGCTACTGCACGTTTTAATAAACAGATGCGTAAAATTATATAACTAGTGGTTGTCTAGAAAAAAACACTTAGGTGACAGGTGATCCATGGATTTTTTATAGTACAAGGGGAACATCAATAGAAAATATTTGAGAACCCCTATTGTTGGGGCATCCTGATAGAACAGCATGACCTGGAAGGAGGTGGCGCGAGGAACTAGAGGGTACGGTCAATCACTTGTCAGCACTCAGCCCTATAGAGCATGGTAACAAATGATCATAGATTCACAGAATCCCTACAGTGCAGAAGGAGGCCATTCGGCCCATCAATCCTGCACCGACCACAATCCCACCCAGGCCTCATCCCCACATATTCACTCTGCTAGTCCCCCCGAAACCAAGGGTCAATTTAGCATTGCCAATCAACCTAACCTGCACATCTTTAGACTGTGGGAGGAAACTGGAGCACCTAGAGGAAACCCGTGCAGACACGGGAAGAATGATCACAGATGGTCACCCATGGCCAGAATTGAACCCGGATCCCTGGTGCTGTGAGGCAGCAGTGCTAACCATTGTGCCACCGTGATGTCCTTGCAGCAGATAGCACAACTCTGCCGTTGCTTTCGCTGTGACTTTGACTATCTGTGGTGTGTACTCTTCTAGCATATGCAGATATTTGCATCCTTGCCAGAAAACACGAGCATGAGGCTAATGTGGGAGGGTGCAGTCTGCCTCTGGTACAGCCTAGCCTGGCTGGCAGCCTATTGTTGATCTGCCCCTCCACCTCCAAAAAACATAATGCATTGTGCCAATATTGTGGATGTTCCAAAATAAAGGGGGGCGGGGGGGAGGGGTGGGAGGAAATACTTGGCATTAAGTCTTCTGCATAATTAAATTGTGACTGAGAAAATAGGAACAGAAATTGCCAAAAAAAAACCTGGAGACAGCTTCGGAATGTATCAGTAAGTCTTCTTAAAGTTCTCTGAGTGCAACACTGAATGGCTATTTTAAAATGACTCAGACCACCTGGTTAAGGAAATCATGTGAATGTCCAGCTGATGTCCACAGGGACTTTGGGAAATTAGATGGCTGTCTATATTTCTGATCAGGCATAAAAGATTGCAAGATTTGACCACATATCTTTGGGAAAGAGCTAACTGCTGATTAGGAGTGTTTATATATTATGACCTCCAGATACAATCATACTTTGGCCCTGTTTTAAATCACTGGAATCAGTTAGTCCCACAGGGGCTTTAGCAAAGCCAACTATTCCTTTTGCTCTAGTGCCCCACTTCAACTTGCATAATTGTGGCTATGAAGCTGTGATCAAGGCAGCAGGAGCCCTATGAAAGAGGTGTAAAAGCTGACTGTTTCAGACTTTGTACCAGACACTGTCAGATCACTAATCATAGAATCCCTACAGTGCAGAAGGAGGCCGTTCAAACCATCAAGTATGCACCGACTACGATCCCACCCAGACCCTATTCCCATAAACCCACATATTTACCTTGCTACTCCCCCAACACTAGAGACAATCAACCTAACCTGCACATCTTTAGATTGTGGGAGGAAACTGGAGGATCCGGAGGAAATCTACGCAGACACGGGGAGAATGTGCAAACTCCACACAGACAGTGACCTGAGGCCAGAATTGAACCCAGGTCCCTGGTGCTGTGAGGCAGCATTGCTAACCACTGTGCCACCGTGCCACCCCTCTGTGCCAGATCAGGCATGATTTAATCAGAATGGCAAGGCAGCTTGAGAGACTGATTGGCAAACTCCAGTTCTTATGTTCCTCTGGTGTACATTTCAATATGGAGACAAAGTGATTCATTTCCCCTAATGTGCAGCTGCATCCAGTGTGTGACAGGATGAGGTGATACCAGTGTGGATGACCATGCAGCTTATCCAGAAGAAAAACTCAATCTCATCGTCACAGCACCTCGCTGTTTCTTAAATGGCCCAACTGTTCTCCCTCCACCAATCCACCCAACAGCCTGTTTCACATGCCGCTGTCACCTATTAGCATGGTGAAGAATTTCGTGGCTTTCTGGCGCCGTAGCGTGGAGACTTCTTGCAAGCTGTGCCCAGCATATCCTCTATTTCTATCTCTTACTCTCGGTCCATGCTTCTAAAACTATTCCAGCTCTTTTAAACTCTCTCTCTATTACCTCATATTAAGCTGATCTTTCTCTACACCCTAGCTATGACTGTAACACCACATTCTGCACTCTCTCCTTTCCATCTCTATGTACGGTATGCTTTGTCCATACAGCGTGCAAGAAACAATATTTTTCACTGTATACTAATACATGTGACAATAATAAATCAAATCAAATCAAAAATTAATTTCCCTTTTGCTTGTCTAACCTCAATCGCCTTTATATGTAGAAATATTCTGGGGAATTATTTTTCCTGTATTATCTTAATTTTTTTTTGAGTGGTTATCTGATCGGTCATGTTAAAATTACAACAGAATGAGCAGTCTTTTCATTGCTTGCTTTGGTGGGCATTATCTCATGCAAATACTTTTCACCAGAGCAATTGCGCTACACATTTACCTTGTAATTTACAGTAAAATATTGGAGGGAGTGGGGGGGGGAGGGGGGCAGTGGTGTGAGTCTTACAGCTCCTTCACTGGTGTGTTCACAGGCATGTAAAATCAATCAGGTAGCTAGTGATAATGTGGCAGCTGGGAAAGGCGGGATGAAGGGGTCAACCCACGACTTCTGCAACTCGGGATAAAAAGCATGAAGGAAAAGGGTGGGGGAATATGCCATTGGGGGAACACCATGCCCATTTGGGGCACCCCTTCTAGATAATTTCCCTCCTCTGTGCCTCCTCCTACACCCGTTTCCTCAGCACCCACCCTTCGCTCCCCCCCCCCCACCCACCAGGATCCCTGATCCCTCCCTAACCCCAAATTTACCTCAAAGTCCACCATCCATTGATCTTCTTCACTGGTTCTGCTTGTAGTCCCAGTTGTGGCCACTACTATGTTCTGGCACTGCTGGGACAATCCAATCGGTTGGCAGCCTGCGAGGGTGGGACATCCTGCCCCTGAGGGGCAGAATTCCCACTCTCAGCTTGATAATCCATCCCCCAGTGTATTGTCTCTGCGGGATAGCCCTTTTTAAGATCAGTGGGCAATATGCTAACCCCCGCTACTCACCGCCATAAGATTCACCCGATTAAAATCTACAATATAATAGAGTACTGCCACTACTAGACAGATTTCAGTATTGTGGATGACAATGTAGCTCACATATTAATATAAATGGATTAAAAATTGAATTGAATTTTCTATTTAAACTGGTACATGGAGCATTTCTACAGATGTTTAACTGGAATTCCCTTGAAACCATCATGTTTACACTGCAGCTGGAAAATCAAACAAGGCAGAATAACACTTGTACGTGTGAAAGGATAACAGTGGGGTTTTAATTGGTGACTTAGGGGCAGGATTAAAAACAAAAGTCTCCCCCCCGCCCCCCTGCCCCGCCCCCACCACCACCACCAGAAAATGGAAAAAGTGTGCATCCTGTCTAAAATGTGCTCTGCATCTGCTTTCTGGTGAACACAGCTAAATGCAAAACAAAACGCTCGGAATGATTAATGTCTTTCATCGAAACAGATTATGCCACTGGCATTTTCTCTTTCATCGCCATGTACAGATCATGGTAGGTCACTCACACCCTCTGGTTGACAGGGAGAAAATAAGAGGGTTATTTTTTTTTTGCCAATGCAGCAAAGTGCTCCATAAAATCAGCTAGCACTGACTTGCTGACTGATTTTCTCTCTCTCTCTCTCACCATAGGAAATGCCAGCCCGCAGTGATGTGGCTAAGAGTGGGAAGCCACTGGAGTGACTAGGAAGGCCAAATATGTTTCTGCACGTTCCTTCTACTAACCTCCATCTGTCCACCCCAGCTGGTTCCAACAGCTCCACATGCTGCCCCATAATGCTGCCATCACCTAAGGTTTCAGTTTCTGTCGTTTCCTCCTCTCCCCATGACACACACCACTTCTACTCCTTAAAGCCAGTCCTAAATCTGCTACTGGAAGGTTCACAAGTGAAGCTGAGGGAGTCACTTCCCAATTTTATTTCCTTTCCTGTTGAGTGCGTGGTCTCTCTCCTACACCTCCTTCGGACAGCTTGGCTGAGATCATCACCTGTTTTGTTAAGAAATTCTGACCTAAGCCTGTGATTTTAGATTGTGCACCAAGTAATTGTCATATAGTTAGCTTAGGTGATGGATGTAAAATACATTGTGTTTACGCCAACATAAATTCTCCACACTGATCTTGCCAGTTGAGAACCTTTGATCTAAGTTCCGGAATCTACATTGATGTGATACTGAAAAATTATTTCTCCATAAATTTTTCATGCACAGTGACGATTATTTATATTCTTATCAGTTAACATATTTTTCCTAATCAACTTTGTGCTGTGTACACTTCACTCTCCAGTGATCCTATTGCGTGTGAACTGAGTTCTGGCTCAGAACAACACATACACAATAGAAAATAGCAGGGAGCATGTGGAGAGGTAGCATTCAGGGGATATTATAGTTGCCTGAATCCTAAGAATATTTGAACCTTGCAACACATTCCTAGCCTTAAATCGCAATAGGTAATATATCAAGCTGTTGTGGCCTGTGTAGTGGCACTGTGCCACTTGGCTACTACTTCACTTAATCTGAGTCTGGAAGACATTGAAAGGCAGATTTTTAGTGCATCCGACAACCATTATTGCCCATTTTTGGAGCAATGATTATCATCAATTTAAATACACGCATAAGATTTGTAATGATAATTGCAGTTCACACGTGTGCTGTACAAGATAACACACATCACTTGTGGCACGGTGGTACATGGTTAGCACTGCTGCCGCACAGCACCAGGGACCCGGGTTCAATTCCGGCCTTGGGTGACTGTCTGTGTGGAGTCTGCACGTTCTCCCCGTGTCTGCATGGGTTTCCTGCGGGTGCTCCGGTTTCCTCCCACAGTCCAAAGATGTGCAGTTAGGTGGATTGGCCATGAAAAATTGCCCCTTAGTGTCGGGGGACAAGCAGGGTAAATACACGAGATTATGGGGAAGGGGCCTGTGTGGGGTTGTTGTCAGTGCAGACTCGATGGGCTGAATGGCCTCCTTCTGCAGTGTAGGGATTCTATGATTCTATGATACCCATGGCAGTTGTGGATCCCAGATTTGATCTCAGGGTATAGGGTTGGCATCCAGGGGGCAACTCCATTCCAATGAAAGTGGAAGTGTCCGACCGTCCCAGTTGCATCTAGCCAGTTCCCATGGTTATGCTAATGACTTTGCCATATGAAAGTAATATATCTTCTTGAAGGAAGCAGCCAGTGATTTGCTGGATGTCAAAGCAGTGGAAGAAATGCACAAGTATTTTATCCCATTAGTTACCCACACTGAATAGTGCAGCATGCACAAAAGCAAATAATGTGAGAGGAAAATTGTGATGAAAGCAATTAATTTTAGATGGATGACCACCAAGTAAAATGTACATGCTAATTTATTTTATAAGAATGGTGGCAAAGGCAAAAATGGTATATATGGGCCTGTACTCCTGTATATTATAGTAATTGAAATGCTGTCTGCACAGCACAAATGTTGTTTTGTATCTGACATCATGTTTCAATTGTTATTATTTATTTGACAAAGTATTAATTATATTAAATCCATTATTATCCTGAATCTTAGAATGCTTGAATTGCTAAATGCATTTCATATGGATACTGAAATAAATCCTCAACCCAAACTCTTAATGACAGGTCTCATTCTGACAAGTGAAAGATTCTTTATTAAAATTATAGTGTTCAGTGGTTTAAATTCCTGAATATATCCTTTGTTACATTGTTTTACCCAGTTCCCAATGGACTGGACCACTGATGATCTAATGACTGAATCTCAGCCAGGCACAATTATTTATACAAGCTGTGACACATGAAATGAAGGCGAGCAGCATAATTGGGGCAATAATATTTTAGGTGTAAATTACGACTGTGAACTTTTGAACACTTGGCTTCTAATAGTGCTCCCTCAGCTGTCAAAATGAAGATTACTGAAACTTAAAATGAAACAGCAAATGATGGAAACACAGCAGGTCAGTCAGCGTCTGAAAGATAGGTTAACATTTGAGATGGAATTCTCACCCTAAACATTAATCCATTTTTGTCTTTCAGGTACCGAATGACTTCCTGTTTATTTCCAATTCCTTTACATTTTTGTTGCCTTTTAATCTGTATGAAAAGTCTGATGCAGGCATAATAATTCACTGACTGCAAACAAGAAGTTGGAGTAAAAATGCAAAACAATTAACGTGATCCAAGGTAGAGGTCTAATATTCTTTGTGTTAAAGTCCTTTACCTTTTATGATCGACTTTACAAATTGTTCAGGGCTCTTCCTTAATTCCAGTGAATAACATTTATCACAGAGTCACTGCAATGCAGAAGAAGGCCATTCAGCCCATCAAGTCTGCACTGACTCTCTGACAGAGCATCCTACCCAGGTCCTATCCCAATAGCCCCACATATTTACCCCGCTGATCCCCCTAACCTACACATCTTAGGACCCTAAGGGACAATTTGCCATCACCAATCCACCTAATCTGCACCTCTTTGGACTGTGGGAGGAAACCGGAGCATCAGGAGGAAACCCAGACAGATACGGGAGGATGTGTAAACTCCACACAGACAGTCACCCAAGGCCAGAATTGAACCTGGGTCCCTGGCACTGTAAGGCACTAGTGCTAACCAATGTGCCAAATTATTTTGTCCAGCCAATATACGTTTTAAGGAAGTCTTGTGGCGCAGTTCCTGAGGCAGAAGCTCTGATTTCGAGTCCCACTCCAGAACGTGATGGCCAAGGGAAATCTGTTTATAATGTGGCCAACAGAATGAGTATCTACCTGAAAATTCTTTCCAACATGCCAATGACCATCTCCCCAAGCTGTCCTATGCCGCCCTCACATCCTTGGTGATCCTAGGCCTCTGGTTGGTGCATATCTGGCAGCACCCACCATCAGTGCCACTGATGGCAATACAAAGCTGTGAGTCTCTGAGTGGCCCGCAGCTCTGGGGGGATGGGATTTCCATCCCTGGGGCACTAAATTCTGGGGAAAGCCCACTGCTGGCCAGTTAAGTGCCTGCAGGACACTTCATTCTGGTAGGCCTTCCCCAGTGGAGGCTATGTGGGGCACCCGATGCTTCTCCAGCATCGGGTGCCCCACATAGGTGGCAAGAGTGGGAGATACTCCTGGTCAGCCATGCTTGATGCGTAGTGATGCCCCTCGAAAAACCTTGCTATGGGTTCGGATGAAAGTCTGCCTTGTGCAGCATTCAGTGCTTCTTCTTCTTTGACAATCACTTGCTAACAGGTATGATGGATCACTGGTCATGGATTCTGTGGGTCTTTACATGGCTGATGACCGCACACTAGGCAGCTGTTTCCAGGAGATGGAATTAATCCTTTGACTCAAGATCACTGGTGTTCCTCTCTCAGGCTCCTTTTCCTGACCTCCTCTTCCCTTTGGGTGTTCTCGAAGAATTGTATCCTTTCAATCAGGAGGTTCCTCCAGATAGGTTTCTTCTGAGCAAGGCTCTCCCAGGTGTTGATATCTATATTGCATTTCTTGAGGTAGACCTTCAGGGTGTCTTTGAAGTGTTTCCTTTGTCCTCCTCTTGCTCCAGCTCCTTCCTTGAACTGGGTGAAGATTTGCGATGGCAGTTGGGACTCTGGTATCTTTAGTACGTAGCCAGCCTAGCAGAGTTGCTTTCGGATGATCATGCCCTTAATGCTGGTGCTCCTTCAGAGAGTGGGTGTAGACGCGATGGGCCAAATGGCCTCCTTCTGCACTGTAGGGATTTTATGATTCTAAGAACAGCAAGCACCACCGCTTTACTGCTAACCACAAAGGCCAACTGTTTCATTATTTCTTCAAGCGGTTGAATGTATTTGGAAAAATCCTTTCAATATGATATTTAGATTTAGCTTCATTCAGTTTTCCCCAATATGAATTATAATTTGCACTTTGACAAAGCCACAATGGTATGGACACTGGAGTAGCTGTCAAATGCAAATAATTGTTTGAGGAAAGGAAAGAACTTGTATTTATATGGCACCACATCCTCAGGAATTTCTTCTGAACCGTGCTTAGTTAACTTGTGACAATAGCCAAACATGGCAGCAAATTCCCACAAACACCGATTAAACAAGTCAATCACAGAATCTGTTTTCAGTTGAATTGGTTGAGGAATACAATTTGGCGAGGACAATTTACCTGATCATTTTCAAATTGTGCCTTTGAATTTTTTCATGCCCACTTGAGCGGCTAGACAGGGCATCAGTTTTAAGGTTTCATCTAAAAGATGATACCACTGATAGTGCAGCGCTTCCTCAGTTTTGCGATGAAGTTTTAACCTGGATTATATTCTCAAATCCCTGAGGTGGAATTTAATGTTTAATGGGGGTCTCGCCCTTCAGCTGGAGAAGCATCGGGTGCCCCACATAGCCTCCACTGGGGAAGGCCTACCAGAATGAAGTGTCCTGCAGGCACTTAACTGGCCAGCAGTGGGCTTTCCCCAGAATTTAGTGCCCCAGGGATGGAAATCCCATCCCCCCAGAGCTGCGGGCCACTCAGAGACTCACAGCTTTGTATTGCCATCAGTGGCACTGATGGTGGGTGCTGCCAGATATGCACCAACCAGAGGCCTAGGATCACCAAGGATGTGAGGGCGGCATAGGACAGCTTGGGGAGATGGTCGCTGGCTAAGGGAGGGTGGTGTTGGAAGAAAAGACAAGGGGTGGCTTGCAGCGGAATTCCCTTGCTTGATGCTTGGCCCCTCAATCAGCCATAGACTGTCTTTGGAAGAGAACCCCCCTCCTCCCTCCCTCAACCCCACCCACTGAAAGCCCACAACAATTCTGACAGGGTTTGCCTATCGGGTTCCCTGCATGGCGACTCCCCTTGCCTACTTAAGGACTTTAATTAGTTTCTGGGCGAGAAAGCCATCCCTGAGCCTTCCCACCCAGGACATAACCGGCTGGTAGTGGGGAAGCAGTGGGGTCTCCACCTTGCCCAGTTAAATGTCCCCTGCCTTCAACCCTGCCACCATGGGCATTAAATCCTACCCCTGCAGTGGAATTGGTCCAGGAATTTCTACTTCAAATGGCAAGATTGCCACCATGAGCCAAAGGTTGACACTTAAGTAGCAGTAAAAGCTTCCCAGATCCAAGGTGATTGGTGGAATCTTAAATTGTTCAAGTCTTGTTAATGATTTAAAGCTTTTATGAACATATTTCTAAGTTTGGGGTATCTCAGAATACATTTTCTTTGCATTAAATCAATGTAACCTTTTATAATGACCTTATCCCAATGAATGCTACAAAGCTGTTGAAGGACTTAGTTTGTAGTCAAATGTTTTGACAGCTTGGCAGTTGTTACTGCCTTCACACATAACCATATTTTCTTAGGTTTATACTCAGGAGACTAAATTGAACTGGATTTTACCTCAAATTTTCACTTTTGTTTTTGCCAAAGCCTGATATTTCTTAATTGTTGGTGAATGTCAATGTGAATGATATTATTATAGATGGCGGTACAAAAGTGCACCCGAGAAAAGTCCAGTGTGGCCTAACTGCACGTTGTCCAAACTAAAATAGGAATGCTGTCAAATGGAAAAGATTTAGATCTGAAAAGTGGATTATGCCAAACGGTTTCACACAGCTCTTGTCCTTTTTGCTTTTTGTTGTATTTGAACAACATTTTGGAAAACTGAAGGGTCGCTTTTAAAAAAAAGTGAATGCTCAGAGAGTGGGCATTCAACGTCCATCCTTTGATTCCCTGAAATAGTAGCTGTGGGCCACCTGCTTGAAGTAGTAGGTTGATAGAAATGAGTAGTTTGCTAGGTCATTTCAGCAGCTAGTTAAGAATCAATCACATTAGTGTGGGACTTAGTTCACACATAGGGAGGCGATGACCTAGTCGTATTATCTCTAAACTATTAATCCAGAAACTCAGCTAATGTTCTGGGGACCCGAGTTCGAATCCCACCATGGCAGATGGTGGAGTTTGAATTCAATAAAAAAAAAATCTGGAATTAAAAATCTACTGATGACCATGAAACCATTATCAATTGTTAGAAAAAGCCATCTGGTTCACTAATGTCCATTAGGGAAGGAAATCTGGCATCTTTACCTGGTCTGGCTTACATGTGACTCCAGAGCCACAGCAATGTGGTTGACTCTCAATTGCCCTCAGCAAACTAGGGATGGGCAGTAAATGCTGGCCAGACAGTGATGCCCATGTCCCACAAATGAATTAAAGAAAAGTAGGCCGGTTAAGAGCAGAGTGGTGCAGTGGAAGCGTGCTGGGCCCATAACCCAGAGGTCGATGGATCGATACCACCCTCTGCTATTTACACCAAATCGAAATGTTTGGCTGCCATCCAATAACACACAAAGATTTTCTTTTGGGGGGGGCAGTGGCATAGTGGTTGTATCACTAATAATCTAAAAATCTGGGGTGATACTTGGGGGACCTGAGTTCGAGTAGCTGTTGATGGAATTTGAATTCAATCAAAAAAGAAAATCTGGATGAGAATGGTAAGTTTCTTTCCTTCATTGTACGTTAGTGAACCAGTTGGGCTTTTATGACAATCATAGAGTCATAGAGGTTTACAGCATGGAAACAGGCCCTTCGGCCCAACTTGTCTATGCCGCTCTTTTTTTTAAATCCCTAAGCTAGTCCCAATTGCCCCATTTGGCCCATATCCCTCTCTCCCCATCTTACCCATGTAACTGTCTAAATGCTTTTTAAAAGACAAAATTGTACCCGCCTCTACTACCACCTCTGGCAGCTTGTTCCAGACACTCACCATCCTCTGCGTGAAAAAATTGCCCCTCTGGACCCTTTTGTATCTCTCCCCTCTCACCTTAAACCTATGCCCTCTAGTTTTAGACTCCCCTACCTTTGAGAAAAGATATTGACTATCTAGTTGATCTATGCCCCTCATTTTTTATAGACCTCTATAAGATCACCCCTCAGCCTTCTATACTCCAGAGAAAAAAGTCCCAGTCTATCCAGCCTCTCCTTATAACTCAAACCATCAAGTCCCGGTAGCATCCTCGTAAACCCAGCATCCTCTTTTAGCTAAAACCAGCTTTTACTTTCTATATTGTTAAAACTGAACTCAAATTCTTAAATGACTGTGGTGGAATCTGAACTCTCAAATTATTTGTTGGAAATGCCATGATTTCTTTTAGGTTGTGTTTGTGGCCAATGCCACAAGGTGTACAGTTCTAGTGCTTTACTCTGTCATGTCATTGAGAGCGACACAGTAGGCAGCAACCTAACCTGTACAGGTTTAAGGAGTTCCACTGACTGCCATCTTTTCCTTGGAGATGGTAAAAAATGACTTTGAAAGAATTTAATTTTAGAAGGACTGAAACATTTGTGCGGATGTTGAGTTATGTTAGCCAGAGATTTACAGCTTCTGTGAAGCAGCATGTTAAAAGGCTACGGCTTTAACTGGTGCTGCACCTTGATTCGTGGAACTCTATGTACAAAGCAATCCAGTACACTTACAGTTAGTTCAACGTGATGAATAAGGTGGTTAGGATGAATTTCTACTACAGGAAGTGATATCAGGACACAGTGGAGCGATGTCATTGCCTTCCTCAGCATGCGTCGACTAGTGCTCCTGCTCAGGTGGATATCGATGGCTAGCTTGCACGGTGATCCTATGTTGGCAGGAGATACAGAATGGAGTTTTCCCAAAATTGCACAGAGTGTTGGATCAGGCCTGAAAAACTGCGTGAAACTCGCTGCCTTCACAGACACCTTTTCTCGCCTGATTAAACAGCACCCTGTACAATTTCAAAATGCTGGCAAGGAGAACACAGCCAGCTGGAGGGGCAGGGCCTAAACACTCCAGCAAAGTCAGGATTCTAGGACTTTTTTTATCCTGACCTTGATTTTCGACTTCCCATCCCACCATGTTAGTTTGCTGGGCACCACTTCACCCCTTAGCCATAAGTAAATCATGCAAGGAAACAGGGCCCAGTAATCCATCTGATTTCTCTGAATCCAGGGCTATTGCCCTCCAGCCAAGCACCATTAGAAGTCGGCTGTAGTAGTCCTTTTAAGGTCCACTGAGGTCCTTTTTTGGAGGGAGAAGATCTGGCGAGAAGGTTCCTATTCAAATATCAAAACCTTCTGATTTTAGGCCTCAGCTCAATGCCAACTCTCCTGGTGGTGGTTTGGAACATGTTCTGTTGCTCCATCTTTGGTATTGGAGGATTCCGACCATCAGGAGCTTCTCCTCCGTAGATAATGAACACCCCAACCCAGGAAACAAAGATCAGGTCAAAGTGGGCGACTGGGCAGAAGTTCCATTTCAACCCTGTTCTGGCAAGATGTAGGAAATCTAGCCTCGGGTTGATCTCACAGTCTGATGGTAGCATGAAATGGTGCTGATAGTTGTTTCTATTGCAATAGTGGAGGGGGAGGTGGTCAGAAAACAGCACTTGTGACAGAATGAAAAGCACCATACACAGTTCTCCCAGTGTCCTGTTCTCGGCCCTATTCCAAGATGTATTATTCACCATGAAAGACTGAACAGCACCAGAATTCAATTCCAGGATCTATTGGCCTCCAGTTCAGTGCTCAGTAATTGAACTTGCTTCAATAAACACAACAAAACACATATAAAAAGCTGATAGCATTTACAGAACAAACCCAATGAAATGCCACTGGTAAAAGCTGGAACTAAAAGACATCTACTGTCGTACTCTAAGATATCCTACTGGTAGTCTTCATTTTAATTATACAGACCACGAATCTCATGGGACATGAGCCTGGAAGTTACTCTGGGATCATGGAAACATAGAAACTAGAAGCAGGAGTAAGCCATTTGGCCATTCATTACGATCATGGCTGATCATCAAATTTAATATCCTAATCCCACCTTACCCCCATATTGCTTGATCCATTTAGCTCCAAGAGCTATATCTAATTTCTTCTTGAAATCAAACAATGTTTTGGCCTCAACTACTTTCTGTGGTAGTGAATTCCACACATTCACCACCCTCAGGGTGAAGAAATTTCTCCTCACCTCATTTCTAAAAGATTTACCCTTTATCGTCAAACTATGTCCCCTAGTTCTGGACTCCCCCACCATCGGGAACATTCTTTCTGAATCTACCCTATTTAACCCTGTTAGAATTTTATAAGTTTCTATGAGATCCCCTATCAGTCTTCCAAATTCCAGTGAATAACTGTCTCTCCTCATATGACAGACCTGCCATCATGTTCAATTATGCCCTCCAATACTGTCTTGCCGCATGTTGCAGGACCAATGGGAGGGCATTTAGCTTGCTCTGTGCCAGGAGGCACCTACGTCCATCTCCAGTGTCTGGCTGTCCACAATTGGGAAATTCTTCAAGTGCCCCTCCCCCACTTTCCCACCCCTCCCTTCCCACAACCCCCAGACCTCAGCATCTGCCTCTTGGTCCCTGTATAAGAAAACCAGTTGAATTTATTGCAATCTGTTGTTCTGGGGATTGCTACTTCACACCACAACCTCATTGACCTTCTAAGTGGTCTGCAGAAGTGGCATGCCATCTAAGTTCAATTGGAAAATCATGGTGAGGCAATAAAACCAGGTCACTGATTGTATTCTGGGGCACTCCGCTGCACTCTAACTGTTGTGTTCCTGTACTTCCCCCACAAACCATCCCTTTTCAAATTGAGCTGTAAGGGTGAAGATGTCACTTGGCAACATCTCTTCCACCACTCCAACAAAATATGGTGGTTGCAAAATGCAATCAGAGAAAGATCCGACCAAAAAGCATTAGCAGTGAAAAGGTAAGCCCAGTGGCTACCTGTGAAAGGCACACAGAGTCTTACCCTAACATGCCAAGCACTGCCAGACACCACTTGTGTTCAATAGCAAGCAATGCAACCTGACCTATGTATGACATTCCTGGCAGACCTCCATAAATACAACCATTCAGATCTCGAACAAAATAATGTACCCCTGAGAGAGTTGAATGGTTAGAATGCTCCAGTGGCTTGTGCTTCCAGGGAATTCATTTCTTGTCATTCTTTCTGTCAGTTTGATCTGACTCAAGCTGAGTTTATATCATAGCAAGAATGCGCATTAACACCAACCAAAGAGAGAAACGTTACTGGAGCCATTTATTTGTGGTCGGTCGAACACGCACTTCACAGGAATATCATTATTGAGATCGGGAGCTCTGTTGGTGACTCATTTTCCTCCCTGTTCCTGCACTGATAAAATTGTCAAACTCAACATCTTGTTGGAGCCTTTCAGCCTTGTTGACTTGACTTGAGGACAAAGTTTTTGATTTTCTTTCATTTGGTAGCCTTACGCTAAACCCATTTAAAAGACTCTGCCTTTGTATTTGTTTAAGTTTCATTGGCAATCTTGAGTACATGAAAGAGATGACCTATGAATGCTGAGGCAATCTCTCTGCAATAAAAGAAAGCAAAATTGCCTGGTCATAGAGTAGCGTTTCTTCATCTTGTGCCAAGTTATTCATGTAAAGATAAAATGATGATAGTGCACTTTCTAATTTACTGCTGCTTAAATAGTCATTGCTGATAAGCTGGTGATACTGTAGACTCTGGTAAATTTGAACTTACTCTGTGTTGTTTACAGAATCAACGCAATTGGCTCTCTCTGTCTGGCCAGTAGTACAGAGGCTAAGATAAGCCCCTGATTGCTATTTTAAGACTGAGCTGTCAGACATCATGTGTGTTCATGATCACGCTAATCGGTTCTTAGTCAGGTGACTTCATGAAATAACTAATGACGGGCAAACTTCTTACTTTTTGAAAGTGATCAGGACAATTAACAGGGTCATTGTACTTCTCATGAGTGAGAAATAAGTGAACTATGGTGGTATAGTGGTGAGCATAGCTGCCTTCCAAGCAGTTGACCCAGGTTTGATTCCTGGCCATTGTATTGATAAGTTATTAGGGCAGCGTGGTGGCACAGTGGTTAGCACTGCTGCCTCACAGTGCCAGGGACCTGGGTTCAATTCCTGGCTTGGGTCACTGTTTGTGTGGAATCTGCATGTACTCCCTGTGTCTGCCTGGGTTTCCTTCAGGTGCTCCGGTTTCCTCCCACAGTCTAAAAGACGTGCTGGTTAGGTGCATTGACCATGCTAAATTCTCCCTGAATGTATCCGAGCGGGCGCCAGAGTGTGGCAACTCGGGGATTTTCACAGTAACTTCATTGCAGTGTTAATGTAACCTATTTGTGACACTAATGAAAAAAAAGAACAGACGCCAGAGTGTGGCGACTAGGAAAGTTTCACAGTAGCTTCATTGCAGTGTCAATGTAAGTCTACTTATGACACTAATAAATAAAAATGAAACTGGCTGTTGCTGACTGAATTGTATTGATAGCATTAAGGAAATGTTCACAGCTCTCCAGTCTTCCATCTGAAGAAAGTCAACTGCAAGAAAGTAGGAATGAAATTAGAGGATAATCCATCTCATCCTCTTTATAAATGACAACATAAAGCATTGGTCCAAGATTTCTGTGTTAATGAACGATCCCTACCTTGTACCAAGCCCCAGAGGTTCACTCATCACCTCTGTATTTGCTGACCTACACTGGCTCCCAGTCCAGCAACACCTTAAATTTAAAAATGTTAACCTTTTGTTCAAATCACCCCATGGACTTACCTCTCCCCATCTCTGGAACCTCCTCCAGCTCGATAGCCCACCAAAGAACGCTGCATTTATCAAATTATAGCCTCCTGTGTCAACATTGGGTTCCTTTGATTCCTTCTATTGGTGTCTGTGGCTCCTGTTGTCTGGAATTCTCTCCTTAACCATCATCAACTCTCCCCACTTTATGATTTTCTTTAAAACTTACCAAACTTACCTCCTCATTCAGGTGTTTTTAATCACCTGTTCCAATAATTCCTCATGAGGATCAATGTCAAACTCTCTTTACCAACAGCCCAGTGAAGCACCTTAGGATGTTTTATTATGTTAAGTGTGTTCTAGAAGTGCAAGTTGTTGCTGTATAGACAATGTGTGGGATATGTGAAATATTGATTGTGTGAACAACCAATAGATTAATGAAAGATCACTTTAAGAGAACAATGAAGAATTGAGTTACAATCAAGACATCTTTAGACACCAAACCTTTTCTGCCAATAAATATTCAGGTATTAGCTGCTTTTATCAATGAAGTATAAAATTTCTAGATCCACCCATCTAGAATAATCTACCATTATGCTAAATACATTTTAAAATCTCTTTTCCTCCTATGAAGGGTTTTGGGTGCATTCATAGTCACTGGGGTTTCAAAACCAAAACTCAACAACATTTTACCAATCTCTACCATTGTATATAATAGTGAACAATTAATATCTCTGGCTACTTGGTAATACAGGACTTGTGTCTTGCTGAAAAATGGAACAAAGCTTTTCATCTTTCACTCATCAGGGCAGAAGCAAGAATGTCAAGGAAGGAAGCAACAATTATATACTGCATTCCTTGACATGCTAATTGAGAAACCTGCTAATATGTTCAAAATGACTGTCAACAGCAAATCTACCTTCACTCGTCAATATACATGTTGGGATTCCTACAGCTCCACATGCTTTAAGATTGGCCTTATTGGAAATTTAGTAGATAGGGCCCAAGCCATTTGCGCACTGTGTAAACTTGGTGCTAAAATAGGATGCATCAAAGCTATCCTGGCTACCCCGATCAGATCATTACTCATTGTATATCATGCACATTCATGAGTGGGCCTAAGGCTGCCATCTCCAGACCTGGAAAGTGCCTAGCCAACCTCAAATTGCACTGGGAGGGCAAAGCATCTCAAATATTTGAGCAATGCGTGAAGTTTGCCATTTTATGCTGCAACTATCCAGCAGGAACACAAGTGGTGTTTACCACTGACAGGAAGCTACTATAAGCCAAAGAGAAGCTCTGCCTGCTACACAAATGAGTAACGTGGTATTCGAATTGCAATAACAGCGAGATGCCAGGGGTATGTTTGCTTTACATCTCCATGACTGACAGATTGTACCAAACAGCACATGTCTTCAGCAGTTCACACTAGACAGTGTACTGGCCATACTCAAGCAACTCTTGCTTGCAAAGCTTAGAATGTAATATTTAATGTTAGATGTGATTCTGCAATTGGGCAGCACTTGCTGAAAAATCCTGAGTGTGCTGAGAATTACACTAACAACCAATTTAAGATTCATTCAGGGTCACAATGTAGTTCAGTAATGCTTGCTAGAAGCTGTATATATTCATAGGCAGGGACATGTCCTCTGTAGGCAACATGAGCATGTCCAGACAGTGCCATTTTTTTGAGTGAACAAACGAATGGGGGTCAGTAGCTCCCTGGGGCATTCACTATTGCAACATTTTGACCAATCAGAGTTGACTTACTAAACAACCATCTTTCCTCTTCCCCTTTCTCATGCAGTATAAATTGGTGTTCCCTTTGAAATTTGGTATTCTTGCATCTGCCCTGGTAGGTGCAAGACAGAAAGCTTTGACAACATGTCTCCTTTCTCAGCAATCCTGAAATTGATATGTTGAAATAACTGTTAAGGTACAATTGCATTGTGCCATGTTAGTGCAGTTGCATGACATTTCTTTTGTTCACTATTTAGTTGAATTTTTTTAGCATGTTTGCAACTCCAGTAAACCAACCAATGAAATTTAATACACATGTTTTGTGTTATAGTATTGCATTTTCATTCTGTCCTTGGATGCTTTGACATTGGAGTAAAAAGCCTCTCGTTTGCAAGATGATGATTTGATTTGATTTGATTTATTATTGTCACACGTATTAGCATACAGTGAAAGTATTGTTTCTTGCGCGCTATACGGACAAAACATACCGTTCATAGAGAAGGAAATGAAAGAGTGCAGAATATAGTGTTACAGTCATAGCTAGGGTGTAGAGAAAGATCAACTTAATGCAAGGTAAGTCCATTCAAAAGTCTGACAGCAGCAGGGAAGAAGCTGTTCTTGAGTTGGTTGGTATGTGACCTCAGACTTTTGTATCTTTTTCCGAAGGAAGAAGGTGGAAGAGAGAATTTCCGGGGTGCATGGGGTCCTTAATTATGCTGGCTGCTTTGCCGAGGCAGTGGGAAGTGTAGACAGAGTCAATGAATGGGAGGCTGGTTTGCATGATGGATTGGGCTACATTCACGACCTTTTGTAGTTTCTTGCGGTCTTGGGCAGAGCAGGAGCCATACCAAGCTGTGATACAACCAGAAAGAATGTTTTCTATGGTGCATCTGTAAAAGTTGGTGAGAGTCCTAGCTGACATGCCAAATTTCCTTAGTCTTCTGAGAAAGTAGAGGCGTTGGTGAGCTTTCTTAACTATAGTGTCAGCATGGGGGGACCAGGACAGGTTGTTGGTGATCTGGACACCTAAAAACTTGAAGCTCTCGACCCTTTCTGCTTCATCCCCATTGATGTAGACAGGGGCATGTTCTCCTTTACGCTTCCTGAAGTCGATGACAATCTCCTTCGTTTGTTGACATTGAGGGAGAGGTTATTGTTGCCACACCAGTTCACCAGATTCTCTATCTCATTCCTGTACTCTGTCTCGTCATTGTTTGAGATCCGCCCCACTACGGTGGTGTCATCAGCAAACTTGAAAATCGAATTGGAGGAGAATTTGACCGCACAGTCATAGATGTACAAGGAGTATAGTAGGGGGCTGAGAACACAGCCTTGTGGGGCACCGGTGTTGAGGATTATCGTGGAGGAGGTGGAGATGGTATTTAAATAATGATTTTATGGCCTTGGGGTGTCATACCTTTGACTCTCTTTGACATGTAGTCACAATTTAGCATTATAAAAGTATTTAATGAAGGAATCATAAGTGACCACAAGAACCACATGACTTATTGCCAAGATGGTATTTGTTGTATATTTTATACCTTAGATCTAAGCAGTGATGACACTAGTTTCTATGTGTGTAACAAGTTCTTTTGACAGTTTTGTTTACTTTATTTGAGTCCACACCCAGGTTCAAACATTCAAGCACAGTGAATCTCAATAGTAAACAGACTCATAATTAAACACAGAACAACTGAATACTACAATACTGATCCTGGTCAACCAAGTGCAATTAGTGTGGTATCTCCCATAAGCTAGCGGCCAGCATGTCAGTGTGAGATGGGGCATAAGAAACAGTCAACTGAGGAAGGGCAGGGGGGTGGGGCAGAGAAAGGAATGCAGAAGAAGATACTGCTAGCTACTATAGTCACACTAAAGTTTATTTTTTATTAATGAAATGAATCAAACAAGTTTGATGCCTAGCTGATTAACTGTGGAACTCTTAATAAAACAACACAATACCTAACACACATTACTGTGTATAATTAAACCAACATTAACGTCAAGTACAGGCACTGGTCCAAACAAAACATCTTGAACTCACTTGCCACTTACATAGCTGCAGATTTCATTTTTTATAGATAAAAATGTATTAAGTAAAGGGCCTGTATGTAGATCAGTCTATTGCCAAATCTTACAGTTGAGTTGGAGGCTGTAAATTCACACATAAATTCTTGATCCCAGCTGTACCATTAGTATAAAGCAACAAAACAACAGTGGGTAAATGAGATAATGGGGTGGTTTTTTTCTGCTTAAGCCGAGGCCATAGTAAACATCTCAAGGAGAATGTAGGGCCAATTCCGGGGACAAACCTAGAGTACAATAGGTTAATAGAATAGTTATGCTAATACATTAGTGATGTAACAGTGACAGTAACATCTAGTAATGTGCGAGAGATTCTGCGGAGAGATGGAATAGTCTATACTCATGAGAGACATACCTACTCTGTATCCTATCATCAAGATAGTGCCCTCAGCCATACCATCATGTGTACTTTCCAGTGAGAATCACTGGAGGGTAAATCGGGAGCAGGGACCCTGCCTAATCATAGAATCCCTACAGTACAGAAGGAGGCATTCAGCCCATTGAGCCTGCACCAACAACAATCCCACCCAGGCCCTATCCCTGCAACCCATGTATTTACCCTGCTAATTCCCCTGACACTAAGGGGCAATTTAGCATGGCCAATCCACCTAACCTGTACACCTTTGGACTGTGGGAGGAAACCGAAACACCCGGAGGAAACCCACGTAGACATGGGGAGAGTGTGCAAGTTCAATCAAACAGTCACCCAAGGCTGGAATTGAACACGGGTCCCTGGCACTGTGAGGCAGCAGTGCTAACCACTGTGCCATCATGCCGCCCAAAATGTCACCATCTACTATGGTGGGATTCGAACCTGGGTGGCCAGGTTGCTCTTTCTGGATTACAAGTCCAGTGACAACACCATTATGCCACTGCCCCTTCCCCAACCAGGGGTACTGTAGAAGAATGGTATTGTCAGTGGCACATATCCATGCAATATTTTGTGTGCATGCTTCAGTAAAATTATATTTACCCGGCATTGTAGGTACAACATCTCAAATTAACAGCTTGCTAACTTTTATACACAATAAATTTGAATCAATGAGAGGAAATGGTCTCTGGGGTAATGCTGTTCTATTGAAAGCCATTTCCTCCCTGAGGTTCTCTGACATTCTGGAATACCAGTACAAATGGTGTACTGAAAATCATAGCCCTGTTAACAATGTTCAGAAACATGAAAAAAAACTTTAGAATGCTGAATAGAAAACACCAAAACAATGCTTCAAGATTTGCTGCAGCAGCTTATGCCAACATGCATGCTTAGATTTACATGAGATTAATTCCGAATTCAGTCCCTAATAGATTGTCAGATTTTAAAAAGTCAGACAATAACAACGCATTGCCATTTTTCCCTTGACAGATGTATTCATCTACACCCTTTGATAACAACTTTGGAATATTTGATATTCATCCCAAAAATACAGAATGACTTTTTTTGTTGACATACAACAGGAGAAAGATTCCTGCAAACAAATTAGCAACATTTTAGTGTTCCTGTTAAGCAATTTTTTTAAAGAATGTATTCATTGGAAGTTTTCTATTTTACATTTGCCACAAAACGTAGCAATCCCCAAACTCTAATACAGTACAGAGTAATCATTATTCCACATAAAACATACAGAAAAGATCAACGAATATTCATACAAATAATTCAAATTATCAGTCATCAATCGTTGTAGTTGGCATCCCCACTCATACAGATAAAGAAAGGATACAAGGAAGGGTGGGAGTTCTCCAGACAACAGGATAACAGGATACAATCATGAATACATGGCCCCATGGTACATACCCACTTCCACAGGAATAACAAAGACAGAACTTCACAATAGATGGGATCTCTTGCGGAGTAATAATACAACCAACTGGGGCCTAACTCAGCATCCCAGGACCTCCAAGCAATTAAAAGATAATCCAGAAAAGGGGGAGCATCAGGATACCTCCATCGGTACAAGATGTGTCATGGTAATGTACGCCCTCAAGTACAGGAACCAGTAAGCCAAGATTTCATATATCTCGCCCAGACTCACAACACAAAACACCTCCCTCCTCTCCAGCCATATCAGAGGCACCAATCAGGCTTCCCATCACTGGAAAATTTAAATCATTTTCCACTAAGGAAACCCGACCAACAAGGAAAAGAAGAATCATCAAGACACCCATCTTAGGGAGAGCTACGACTCCCTCTCCCGACAAGATAAGGAAAACCCTCTAGGATTAACTATTACAAATCAGCACCTATGTCAATACCCCACCTACCCAGATAAAGAAAGGATGCCCCAGAGAGAGAGGAGCATCTAGATCATTCAATAATCCAATAGATGCCAGAAGTACTTGTTTCCACATACATTTTCACAGTAAGGATATCAGGAACAGAACAGCACAACCTCACACGGAACAGGATACTGCCGCCCTCCCCCCCCCTCCCCCCCCAGCACCACCCCCCTGCCCCTCCAACCCCCCCTCAGGAGCCCAAACCTAGAAGACGGACAGACAGGTAGTCTCCATATTAGACCACTAATTAGGAGATGACCTACTGCTATAACTAGCCTAATCTCCAAGTGAAGAAAGACTCCAAAAACACTGAACAAAAACCCCCAGACTCACACTCAGGTCCCGCAACTAATAGGAATTACATCCCTAGGGGAATCAAGTCTCAGGAGGCAGAGCAGTTCAGGAGCCCCCTAAAGGGGACATCTTGGGGGAGGGCAACCTACTCCCTCGTCCAATATACCCTCCACCTGACCCGGATAAACACAGCCACTGCTGCCCCAACCTGCTAAATGACCCCCTAAAATAAGGAACAACAAGCCAAGAATACTCACACCATTCAAATACACTGAACAAAGCAAACTGCCCCTTTCTCTTGGTACCCCAAAAGAGCCATTTAGGCCCGGCTATCAATGAGACAATAAGATCCAACCCATTTCCCCTCATCAAAGAAACCCTAACAGCTGGATACTATGCCCACCATCCATTTCATGAGCCAAGCCATCAAATAACCACTGCCACTGCCCACACAGCCAAACTGACACAGAACCTTACAAGGTTACAGTCCCAAAGACAGGTCGGCCATGCCCGGGTGTGTACCAGAACATAATTCCCCCTACTCCAACAACACCAGAGATGCCAACGACAAAAAACAGGGCTGGCCTTTTCCAGGATACATGATCTCTCTGTATTTATAAAGTGAATAAAGCGAAGGGTACTAAAAATTGTATTCAGTGTAAATGCAAGGAATACAGCACATAAAACAAACAAAGTAAATACTGTCCAACCCTCACGTAATGCAACCAACTCAACATATGCCCCAGTGGAAAGAAGGAGACCTACAAACAATTAAACTACGGCCTCCTTGTTCCACTGGTGGACAAATACCATAATAAAGACGTAGACAATCCGGATTTTCACCATATAACAGGATGATAGGTGATAAATGCCTCTGTGCTCATTTATCATACACACTTGTCAGGATAAAAGACAGTCGCCAAAATCTTGCTGCCGGTTATGCCGGCAGGATCTTAGGTCCCACCAATGGCACACTCCTGCTGCAGGTTTCCCAGCTGCAAGGGGTGCATTCAATGGGAAACCCTGTTGACAATGGCGGGATCTCCCTCCTTCAGCAAGTGATGCACCGCTTCCCGCTGCCACAAAATATGCCACAGAGAGGAAGAAAAATCCTGCCCAAAATCACAAAATCAGGATTATAATCTCAAGGGAACAAAGTTCATTATTAATGGTGAACTGTAGGATAAACTGGCCATTCGCGGAGCTTGAAAAAGCCAAAGTCATGACAGCGTCATTGAGCAACATCCAGGATTCATCCAGAGTTTCACCAAAGCCTTTGCTCCTCTCCCGTGTCATCGTCCTGAAGCCCCAGCAAAGAAAAGCCTAGACCCCAGCGGATTGCAAAGAGCCGACATGTCCGGCCGCTTCCCACCCTTCTTGATAAGCGCTGAGAGACAATGTAAGACCAGTGATCGGAGTCTCCAACTGACCCCAAGCCTCGAAGACCAGATACAATGAGCTTCATCCATGTCAAGGTGCCCAGCCCTCAAATTGAGATTGTGAAAGCATGGCAGCCAATTCTCAAATTCCGCCAGGAATTCATCCTCAGTTCCCCTCGGGAGACCAGGCTCACGGATACTCCTTCTCTGGCCCTATCTCCCCGAGTCAGCCAGGATGTACAACACACCATGCAGCAGGATTTCCAAGAACTGAAGGTGAGTCTTCACTGAGGAAACTGCCCTCTCGACTAACAGGATTCTCTTCTCTGCTTCATTATTCTCTTTAGGATGTCTCACAGTTCATCAATATGAAAAACAAAAATCTGTGCTGGGAGCCGAGACCATAGTCCACACTTTCACTCATAATGGCGCTATCATCTCAACAGCAACAGCATCACCGAAGCGTGGGCCCACTCACCAGCGAAACCGCCACTGCGAACTCAGCCCCACCCCTGCTGTCTCTGATCGCATCAATCAAACAAGGATTTTCTTGACTTAACTCGGCTCCCCTTCACCAAACTTTAGCCTGGATCCTCCAGGAGCAAGACACAGATTATAGACATTGAGGTCAGATAATGATGGGTTGGGCGTCAAGATAAAAAATGGAGTGAAGATGAGCAGTGCCAGACCTTGTGAAAACACAGTCACTCCTGCGCTTACATCACATGAACCCCTTTCCTCTGCCCGCTCCACCTCCCCCCCCCGCCTCCCAGTAGGCAATTTTACTAAAACGGGTTACAAGAGTATAACAGAGGCATTGGGTGGGATTTTACCGGCACGCCGGCCCCGGAATCGGGGCAGGTGAGGCTTGCAGAACGGCATTCTCCGTTGGCCTCAGGTGGGATCTTACGAGCCTTGGGCGGGCGAGGCGGTAAAATTCTGGCAATTGTCTTTGTTTTCAGGGCTTCGATTGTACCAGACAATGTTCCACGTTGGAAGTAAATGTTTATAAACTAATATTTTAGTGAGCAAATATTTTTTATGCTGTCAGTGCCTATTGAGAAGCCTTTAAAAAGCAATTAGCTTCGCTTCATCTTTTAAATCTCTTCTATTTCCTTGTGTAGGATCTCACTAATAAGATTCCTGCCTTTGCTTATCAATGCAAGTGCTACTCAACCACCACCCAAAAAGATTATGCACCAATGCAGCAGTGTAAAATTTAATTATCCCCTCATTCCTTTAGAACATGAATGATTTGGAAAGTACCACTGATCATTGTTAATATTAACTGCCTCATGATTTAACTTTCTGGTTGTGTTTTATCTAATAAATGTAATTTTCTGGGATCTTCTAGTAGATTGATAACTGATAGTTCAGAAATGGTATGCCTTCCGATGAAATTTCTAATCAACAAATTGCAGTTTTAGGCTTTAGCTGAGATAATGTATGCAATAAATGTGTCTGGTGAAATGGGAAAGGGAGTATGTAGGACAATAAATAAAATTTCATTATGTTTAATGTGAGTGCACTAAAACTTTAGTAATGTTAGATGTATATGATTAAGGTTTTTTGATAAAGTACAGCTCGCCTTCCAGTCGTACTTCTGACATGCTAGTATGTTCTGCTAGACATGGATTGTTCTCTTAACTTCCAGCATAGTAACTTTAAGACCAGATAAACTTTCTGTCTAAAGCATCAAGATGAGGAAACTCCGTTGAGGGAGCAAGGGAAACTTGAATGAAAATATGCTTCATGCTCTCATGCACATTTCCCAGTTTGAGTAGCAATCAGCAAAACAAGTAGTATGCCAAACTATACAGCCAGAGCAGTGAAAAACAAGTCAGAGGACATCATTCTGAAAGCGTGGAGTGTACTAGTCACTTGAGTAGCACAGTGTTCAGTTTTGGGCACTGAAGCACAAAGAAGATATTCAGTGCTTGGAGATAGTTCAAGACTGGGTTGATTCTCAGTGTCAGAAGACTGAAGTATGAGCAGCAACTGGGCTTCTCAGCTTCTGAACTGAACTGACTGACAGATGACCTTACCAAGGTGTATAAAATAGACCACAGTATGGAGAAGGTAGATTCGGAAAATCACTCTAAACTGACTCCACAGAGTAGAACAAGAGGGCATATGTTCAAACTAGCAAAAGGACTGGTTCTTCAGTCAGAGGGATCAAGATATGGAATTGGCTGCTGGAGGGAATGAGCAAAGGTATAAGATCTGGAATTATTTAAGAATTTGGTGCCATGATTGGAGGTGGGGTCAGGCATGGGGAGGGCTGGTGGTTAGTAGGGACTACTTAGAAGGACAAGCTAAAATACACTAAATGGCATTTTCATTCCAATTTATGTCTGACCTGGAAATAGGTTATTTAAGTGCTTTAGGACATTTTACTGTGTTAAAACAAATATATAAATGCAAGCTGTTGTCGGTTGCCTGTCACATCTTGGAAAAATTTGGGAAGGAAAATTAATTTACAAAACTGGATTAAAATATTCAAAATCATAAATATAGACAGTGTTGACTACCCTGTCCTTTAATTGCTTTTTGACCTTGAAATTATGCTATGCAAATATACATGAATGTTTAACACATTCCTATGAAATTCCTTTGTTCACTATTTTATTTTGAAAGAAGTTAGCACATCCATTAAAGTGACAGACAACAAGAAGTCATATGGATGTGTGAAGTGCTTGTATACTCATATTCGCACAGTGTCATTTAAAAGGTCTTTGTTTTTATTCTTATTACTTCCTTTCCATGTTTACTTCCATTTGAGTCTCTTCAACAGGGAAATTGAGATGGACATGACACACATATCCACAATCTGAGAAATCATCTGGATTAATAATCCCCTGTTTGACTTTCAACCTCGCCACCAGAGAAACTATTCATCAGACGTTTATCAGATTTAGTACATGTCCTGAATAAACGTTAACCTGTGTTAAAGAAACAGACCTTTGTGTCCCTTTTTTCAAATTCTCAGAGTGGGACAATGTGTGCACTGCCCCTTTCACATGACAGAACTGCAATATGTATTACGAAACCATTAAAAATCAGCATCTGAATTAGATCGTTTTAACCTGCTTGTACAACATTCATTCCACCATGTAAACAAAATAAACAGACATGTTAACTCATTAACCCAGGAGCTCAGCTTGTCAACCTGTTTCCATCGTTCTCTGCTGTATTTTGCACTAATAATGCTCCCTTGTGAAATGTAATGTTAATGCAATGTTAGATTGGACTGACTACGGTTGTGCAGACAATTAGAAGCATTTCTGAGGGCAAAATTCAAAGATATTTGGGATCTTCTACTGGGAGGTACAGTTGATTCCAGATAAAGGCACGTGTAAAACTAACATTTAGTCCCAGTGTACCAAATGGCTTTCCTTTAACCCTCATTGTGTAGAATTCCTGATCCAATAAAATGCTCTCCAATTATCCAGGCTTTCATTGTTTAGTAAATTACATATTGCCAGCCAGGCAAAGCAGACATCTTTTATTAACTGTATTATTTAACTGATCTCCATTATAGAATAAGACATGTCATTAAATACATGGCATATAAATTAAATTATAGCAATACGTGACTGACGAACAAAAAAAACTGTAAATCCTTTGTGTACCGATCTGAATGATTGATGTAGCTTATTTTAACTGTGTTGTCCATGGCCCTTTAATAGTGGTCTCACACTGCAAGTTCAGCATTTGTATAAACCTGCTTCACCATTTTAAACTTGGAGTGTAAATCTGAGGCCAGAATAAAATGGAATGAAGCTACTTCCTCCATGTAATTTCAATCCCCTTCGTTCAGCATCTGCCTGTCCCCAAGAAAGCATCAATAAGGATGCACAAAAAATATTTCAAATGCTGCCTTTTTAAAAAATAAGGCATTCTATTTTTTGCTTTGGCTATAATCATTGTGCAGTGAATGCCCTGGAACACTTCTTGTTGTCACATTAAGCCTGTCGAGTATGGTTAAGGAATGAAGTTCAGGGGTAGAAAAGAAGTCAAAATCTATGATAAATTTAGAAATGTCAAAACTGTGTCAACAATTTTATAAGCATGGTTGAGGAAAATATTATCGCCAAGAAATTTCAAGTGAATTGAAAGGTTTATTAAAATTGAGTTTACAAATTTGGGCATCCATGAATTTTATTGATTGTGCATGAACGGGCTTTGCTGAAATGTGTCTCTAAACCCTTAAGGATAGATTTCTAGAAGCTCGGTGATATATTTATTTTGGGGTGGTTTTATTTTTTTGTTGTAGTTTATGTTATGTCTTGCCACTCTTTAGTCTTCATATCTTGATAGCTCCATTTTAAACTGTGAAGCCCTTGTGCATAACTCCGATAATATCACCGGAGTTGTGCGATATCACAATGCATTACATAAATGCAATTGTAAGCCTCGATCTTTTCACAGATTATACATTGGCTCCACACAACCACATTTTATGTACAAGGCTACAGCTGTTTGGTGGTCAGAAGTTCCGAATCCCATGGTGAATTGTGAGTTCCATCAAATCGGGCATCGTTATCTCTGTTGTTCCCTCAGGATCAACCATTGGACCCCTCCTATTTCTCATCTACATGCTACGCTGCAACGACATTATTCAAGAGTATAGTGCAGGATTTTTCAGCCCTAGCCACTGCTAGTATCATCCGTCCTGCCAAATGTCAATGGACTTTGTCTAGCCTGCCACATCCCCTGCAGTGTCCAACCACGGCGGGGCTGGAAAATCCTAGCCACAATGTCAGTTTCCATGTGAATGCTGAAAGCACCCAATTCTGCCTCACTACTCTGATGAAGGGTCATCCAGGCTCAAAACATTAGCTCTGTTCTCTCCCTACAGATGCCGTCAGACCTGCTGAGATTTTCCAGCATTTTCTGTTCTTTGTTCTTCCTCACTATCCATTGTCTGGGCCCCTCCACACTTTCCAAGTTGTCAGATTGCTTGTCCCATCCCATATTCTGATGATTGAAATCATATGGCTGGAGTTTGGTGGAGGAGGTGGGACGTTGAAGTTGGGAAACTTTCGGAACTGGCAGACTGGTTTCATTTGAAAGGACCCCCAACTCGCTGTCTTTTTGCTTCTGGGAGGCAGGGACAGGATGGAATTGGAATTGCTGCCTCTGGAGGTAAACCTGAGAGAGGCAGATGGAAAGCAAGATAGGCTGGATTGCCTGTTTTTGTTCAATGGGACATTGGCCTTTTTGTAGTGATGAATGTCAGGCCTTCAAACCCTCACCCTTGGCTCCTTAACTCTCCATCAACCCACATTCTCGCCTCCCTTCTCCATACCCCTTCCATACACCACACCTTCTCATATCCCCATGCCCCCCCCATGTCCCTAAGTATTCTTCACAACCACACACCCAGAGTCCACCATGGGCAGATCTGAGGATTAATGTATTTGAAATGGACAATTAAAATAATTAAACTTCTAACAATTTAATAGAGCTGTCATCCATACACACTTTGTACTGAAATAATGCTCAACCCATCCAGTATCATCTGTTATAAAAAAAACAGTCTATTCAGAATCCACATCAAGGATAGATAACCTTTTAACATCCTCTTAAAACTGCAAATCAAACTTCCAAATCAGCCCACTGCTGAGATTAGTTGGGTCTCTAGCTTTTGAAACTCAGCCAAGCATACATAATGAGATCAACTGTCATAATAAATCATTTTAGCTCACAGACAATGAAGCCTGTTGAAATTGCAAAAAAAGATGGCTTTTTTTTAAGCTACACCAGATGGTCTATCAATCAATGCAATCTAACAGCAGATATCTGTGTTTGCTATCTACAGTAAATCTTCAAAGCAGTTTTCTTCTACAATTTTAAAGGGCTATGATCATTTCAATCATTTCAGATCATGACGCGTAGAGGTCCTAAGCACTATTTTCTTCAGTTTTGTATGTTAAATAGCTCTTTGCCCAAGTGGAAAAAGTACTATAATGCATCTCAGCAGTTATACAATATCAATCAACGTATCTTTGCATACAGAGCCCTATAATCTTTCATTGGAATAAAACTACATCTAATTTACTTACCGAACTGTTGAACCTGAAAGAATAGGTTTTGTTTCATGCTTCAAAGCCTACCAGGAAAAAAATCCAGGATCAGGTCAGTTGGTTCTCTGTTTGGGATAGGAGATCACCCATCATTCGTGACCTCTCTGAGGAGCTGTGAACCACGTATTCTAAGAGAAATGGCCCAACTCCACAAAAATTACATTTTTCAGGTTGGGGGTTTGGTGGTCATGGGGAGGGTGGTGGTGATTTGCACTGTCCACCCCCTCAGTGAAACCAGCAAAGGCTGGAGTTCTGCGTACAGGCAGACTCCCCACATTCTTACTCAGTACCAGCAAAAATTTCCTGAAACAGGAATGGGGGTGGGAATTCTCAAATCCAGATACATCTTCCAGTTTTCAAGGGCTCCCGAGTTGGCCTAGCTAGGCACATATTGGGCCATTGTCTTTGTTTGCTGCCATAAATCATGTTCCCTAGTCAACAACTCCATCCTGGTAACTTTCAAATGCTTAACTCGACTGCTTACAACCTCAGTGTCTGATCTGACTCCAAGCTGAGTTACTGACCATGTATCCACACCGTCATGAAGACTGCCTATTCACACCTCTGTAACACTGATCGACTCCCTCCTTCTCAGCTCATCCATGCCTTTGTTACCTCCACAACTGACTATCCCAATGCATTCCTGGCCAACCTCCAAAATACTGCCTTTCGTAAACTTGAGGTCATGCCAAACTCTGAGGAGGGATAATTTGTGTTTGTCACAGTCACGTTGGATATCATTTGTGATTTTGATAAGAGATATTTCAGTTCCGTGGCAGGGGCATTAATATGTTTGATGGAATTCAAACATGGACTTCCGGAGAAGATGGGCGCAAATTTGGGAAGTGCCAACACATTCAAGGACTCCTGTGCTGGCTGACCTCTGTTGGATCCTAGGTGCACCACCTCAATTTTAATTTATCTGTTTTCAAATACATCCATGGTCTCATCTTCCTCATCTTTTTGCAAGCTCCTCCATCCCTGGAACCCTTGGAAATATCAATTCTCCTCAAACAATAGTGTCTTCATCAATGTGAATTTTAATTGCTCCAACATTAGTGGTTGCACCTTCCGCTGTCGGGGATATAAGCACTGGCATTCCTTATGCCTCTCTTTCCTCGTTTAAGACACTCTTTAAGATGTCTCTCTTTGACCAAATCCTCGGTCAGCTGCCCTAATGTTCTCTCACGTGGCTTGGTGTCAAATCTAGTTCTATAATGCTCCTGTGAAGCATCTTGGGATGTTTTATTATTTAAGGCACTACAAAAGTACATATAAGCTTGTTAAACAAAACTAATTCCTAAAGGTGTCTGGATTGTCCTTTAGGAACTTGCCACCCATTTCTGGTCTAAATCTGTCAAAGATATACTACCATGATTCATTCTTATTGGACAATAAATGAAGTTGTGAATACTTAGGACATTTTTCTGGCAATAATCTTTTGCAGCAACAGTGTATGTAGGTGTATAAAGAACACTTAGAAATTTGCTGCAAAGATGGAGTTGTGCAGACCTGTCCTTAGTGTGATATCATCACTTTCATTAAGGACAAAAAACATTTCATGACATCACTGAATCAGGTATGAAACTTAACTTCAAACTACCCCTGCAGTTAAATTAAACCATTAAAAAACTCTGCTAATAATCAGAGCACTCGGGTGACTGATGTGGGATTGCAATATTCGGTGAATACAAGCAGCAGAATTAACCTGTGTAACCTACTCATGAGTTAGGAAGTCAACTCCACTCATATTGGTATTATTTGGAACCGTTGGTATAAATAAACTAAAATCTAGATCTATTTTAGATGACCACCAGTGGTGGTGCTTTGAAGGAACAAGAAATAATTTTGGACTGAAGACTTTTACTGAATTTATTTTACATATTTTTCCTTCCACTCAATATATTTTAAGTTTGTAAGATATAGGAGCAGAATTAGGCCATTCGGCCCATCGAGTCCACACCGTCATTCGATCATAGCTGATATGTTCCTCATCGCCATTTTCTTGCCTTCTCCCCATGACCCTTCAATCCATTACCAATTAAAAATCTGTCTAACTCCTCCTTGAATTTATATATTGTTTAATAGTGTGCTGCAGGTCGGTTTGGGAGAACATGATTAACTTATATTGGAAGAAAAAGAGAAGGAGGTTCCTCAAACAGCTTAAAGAGAGTTTGAAAGAAAGTGGCACGAGGGAGCGAATGATAGCAGATGGGGAAAAGTTGGCAGCAAAGCAGTTAACAATGATGGGATACAGGGTGTGCAAAATTACCTTTTCATGGATTCTCTCAACAGGATTGTCTATGGGACTTGCTACTGGACCCAGTATAGGAGAAGTCACAGTTGCCCTTGCCATTTCTTGCCTCAGCTGTCGATGGGATGGTTTCAAGCATTTGCCAACAGTGTACTTCAAGCTAGCTAACATCTGATCACGTTAAGATGTCACTGAGAATGTACGTTGCATCCCACTGAGTGGAGCAAGTGTTTTATGCATCAGTAATAACAGGAGTTGTGAGATGTAAAATGAATTAATGAACGGGCATGTATGTGGCGGGAATAAGGTTCCCAGGGCCTGCATTTGCAATCTAACTTGACTGTGAGGCAAATAAAGAGGCAACAAAGACGAGGGAAAAAGTAAATCTGCAGGAGATTAAGAAAGCTGAGTCTCAGACCCTCCAACGTAGGCCTCTGGAGAAATAGTGCAAGAATGAGAAATACCCCACTTCCCATGCTGTATAAGTCTATGATTCTATGACACTCCATGACTGAGTGATAAGGTTTTAACCAGAAACATTTAATTTTTCATGTGTCTGAAAGAAAGAACTTATATTTGCACAGCAACTTTCCACATTCTTGGGGTGTCGCAAAGTGTTTCACAAAGAGTGAGGCATTACAAAGTGTAGTGACTGCTGTAATGTTGGCAGGCACCGCAGCCAGTCTTCACACAGGAAGGTCCCTTAAAGAGTAATGAGAGAGATATCCCAAAAGATATGTTGTTGCAGTGGTGCTTCTTGAGGGATAAATGCTACCCAGGACATCTGAAGAACTTCCCTGCTCGTCTTCCAGTTATGCCAAGAGAACTTTCATATCCGCATGGACCACCAATATGATGTATTAGTGTTTTGAAAATTGCACGCACATATTATTCACTTGGAGATACCATACAGAATTGTACCAGCAAAGGGAGTCTGCAAACAGAAGAAGTATCTAAATAAGTTGTTTTAATAAAATAAGCTATGTTGCTCATGGATTTTTAACTCTGGTCTGTCTCTGGCTGTTCCTAGTCTCAAGAACATCACAACCAGCAGATATTGGTTGAACATATCAATTCAAAAGCCGGCATCTCCACTGGCAGAATACTAAAATGTCAGCCTAGATGTGATGCTCATTTCTCTGTAAGGGTGTGTGTGTGTGCGTGTGCGTGTGCTCATGTGTGTGTGGGGGATGTGGCAACATTGACTATCTGACTCAACAGCAACATTGCTGTCATTGAGCCAAGCTGAGCCATCCATCATTACATGTTACAACATACACTGTACATTCAGTAGAGTTAAACAAAATGGAATGATCAAATAGATTGAGTGTTTTGACAATGTAAAGAATTTTCATGTTCTTGCTGTTAACAATCAGTGCAGACTGGCCATACAAGAGATTTTTACAAGGACCCACCTGCTAAAAAGTTCCCTAATGCTGGATTATTCTTCCATCCCTTTCCCCATAAGAATCCCAAAGAATCCCAGGGACTTTTGCAGAACCAGATTGATTATTTTCATGATCTTACAAATATCCAACCAAATCCAGCCCACATTTTACTTAACTGACTTTGAACACACTATGTAATTCAATGCGAATTACTGAGGTAACATTTCAAAGAATTTACATTTCAAAACTATTCAAAAATTTCCATTTGAAACCAATGCAACCATTTTGGTAACCTTGCCTTGGTAAGTATGCTGTCTAAAAGTGGCAACTATTGAAGTTTGGCAGTGGATGATACATGGTCTTACATTAATATGGACAATTATGCTAATAGTCTCTAGAAACAGCTGTGGTTATCTGAGCTGTGGGTATCTAAGATGTTTACATCTTTGATGTTGGTCCAAGTAGTCCGCATTGGAAATAGCTACTGAATAAAATTGAAAACTTCTTTCAAAAGACAGACTTTGAACAATTTCATATGTAGTTCTGACTTACCAACAATTTCAAGCAAATCAAATCCCTTAAAGCAAATTATCTGAGAATTAATTATGAGTATAAACAGCTTTCAATTAGTAAACACTAACAGTTGTTAAATCATTGCCTCTATTTTGATGACAAAATATGTTCACACACTGTCTTTCAGAAATCCCACCATCAAAAGCTTCACACTGACACCAACTGCACGACTACAGCCAAACACTGAAAATAATGATCTATTACAAATTCACATCCTACTGCGAGATTAATACAGGTAAAATATTAATGTCTTCCTTTGATAAACATATGAAGCATCTCATTAAATCAGTCTAAATTGGGCTTCCTTAGATCATTGTTTACCTTGGAAAGCAAAGCAAGCAAATGTTTTGTGATGTGTGTGTGGTAACATTGCTCACATAACATGAAAGGAATGCATAGCAAAGGCAACTGCAATGACAACATGATGGATGCAATGAGTGCTGAACTTTGTCACAAGGGTCTATTCAGGACCACTGAAATAATTTCTGCAACTTCTGCAATAATTAGCAGTTGCTCAGTGGACTTTTCAATTTGTAAACTATTGGGATTGTTTCTTGCCTCAGTACATCACTATCTGTCATTATGATTGATCATTAAGCATGCTCTTTCTTACATATTCTATTCATAGCCGAAGCAAGATAATCATTAAAATCTGAATTATGTATAGTCATCTAGCCTTGCTGTGAGCTTGTAGCTAATTAGCATTTTTAGAAAAGTGTGACAAGGTCATGACTTTTTCCCCCCAGTAGGTCAGCATGGTCATAAAGAGGATATGCAAGAAAACCCTGAAATAGCTATTTATATTTTATTGATGAGAATGAACTTAGAATTGACCATTAGCAAATTCATAAGTTAATTGCGTAGGTCAGCTTCCCTTTGAAATACTAATATATTCATTACAAATTCTGCTTTATGTTGTGAGCATCTAAACAAATGGTCACCAGATTCCGGTTCCTAATTATAAAACCTGCAGGCAACAAAGCTACTTAATGTGTCATTCGAAAACTGTCATAACATTAATGTAGTCATTTTATTAAAGAAAAAAAATTAACTGCAGACTGTAGAATGTAATTTCATACCCCACTGCAAAATGACCTTCATTTCCATTAAATGAAGACTTCTGATTACTCATGAGAAGAATACAGACTTGATATTTATCAGCACTGTGCTTTATATCACACTATGTATGGTTGAATCAAATTTGCAGATATTTGAGACGACCCTAGTCAATTGTATCACATTTACAATGAGTGCGAATTAATGATGTCGTCATTGCTCCACACTATAATTGCTTGCTTCTCAAAACAGCATTCTCCTTGAATTATCCATCTCCTCACATCAGGGTGCCAGTAAATAAGAATTCCTATTCTTCTTCTGTGTCAATCCATTTCAATGATATATCTCAACTTTCGACAGCATATAATCAATTCCTTGGCTCATCTCGGACAGCACGATTGTGCTAGCAATGGACTGTTCTACAAGAACAGCTAAACAAAACAATCCGTCATGTACTCAACTCTGAAAATTGGGCAGTGCGATCGAAAATCTAATTATGATGACTTGTTTTTTCATTATAATTGTATTCAAAGCTACTGTTACGCTGCATGAGAAGCAACAACTCTATAATACTTGATGTTCTTCATAGATATACTTAAAAGTTTCATAAGGAAGGAAAGGTACTAGATCTAGAATAATAATTTTCACTCCTCCCCATTGTTGATTAGGTGTTTTTCTCTGTTGTGAACAATCCCATTTCCGAAATCCGATAAGGTACAATTTATTTGCTTTTATTATCTGAATTGGAAAGTGTCAAAAGCAGTACTTTTTTACAGTAATTTTTTGAAGTAAAGTGAAACGAGCTATCCAAAACAATTTCCAGCAGATATAATTTGCTGGATTTATAGGGTCTGTGTAACTGCTAGATGGTTTCACCATTCTGTTAGTGTGAATTGCGAGGATAGGGTTTAAAGTACTCTGTGGCTCCCAGGAGTGGGCAGGGGGGAGGGGAAGGTTCATTTGATCAGTTAGGAAGTTGGGGTGTGGTGGAAAGCCCTGTTGTCTTCCTGACTCCTCCTGATTGAGTCCAGGTGAGGGGCAGGTCAAGGTCATCCTTTGACCCTAGGCCAATTGACGTCGTCAGTAGCCAGTAAATGGTCACTAAAGGAATTGTTCCTACTGCTTCGGGGGATGGGCCATATCATGTGAGCAAGGCACCAGACACAATCTGGTGGACTTGTATCTGCACCCAGGGTGAGGTGTCCTTCCTGCTTGAGTCCCCAGAGCATTATCGCTGGTCTCTGGATTATCAGTCCAGTGACAACGCTACTATGTCATTGCCTCCCCTTATAAATGCAAAAATCATATACAATTTCATTTCTCATTGCTGTCATTAATGTCAGCAGACAGACAAAGGGAAATAAACTAAAGCTGATTAATTGCAGCATAAAATATATTTCAGAACAGCTCCTAACAAGGTTCTTTACTTTCTCATTGCAATTTATTCTAGCTTAACCTAATCATGAAAGCAATGCCTCTGGCTCTCCTGATAGATCTGTAAGTAAATGCAACAGCGACTGTCGTACCAACCCACACAGATCAGCAGGGTCCCAGATTTTATCCGCCACCAGTGCCAACTGAGCTTATTTTAGCAGGTTAGTGTAGGATAAAACAGTTACCCCGAGCATTCATGGGTGAAGGAGGAGAACAATCACCCATGGCATCTACTCTTGATTGTTCTTTGGTAATCTCCATTGTTAAATGTGCAACATACAGGTTATGATGAGGACAACCTCACCCATCATCCTAACATATTAGCAATGATCCGGACTTGGATTCGTGCAGGATATAATTTCAAAGATTGCAAATGACAGAAAACCTCAAAATGTAGTAACGCTAAAGTTTATTTATTAGTCCCAAGTAGATTTACATCAACACTGAAGTTACTGTGAAAATCCCCTAGTCGCCACACTCCGGTGCCTGTTCGGATACACTGAGGGAGAATTTAGCATGGCCAATATACCTAACCAGTACATCTTTCAGACTGTGGGAGGAAACTGGAGTACCCGGAGGAAACCCACGCAGACATGGGGAGAACATGCAAACTCCACAGAGACAGTGACCCAAGCCGGGAATCAAACCTGGGTCCCTGGCGCTATGAGGCAACAGTGCTAACCACTGTGCCAAGTTAACAATGAAGCAGACAATCATAGACTCCAGGAGCACATACCCTGAAATGGACAGACACACAGCAAACGCAAAAGAGTTACACTTTGGCAGGTAGAATGAAGAGAAGCAATATAAACTAAATGATACAATGTTAATGGAGTGTGGATGGAGGGAACTTGGGTGCGTGTATACAACTTTTTTGAACATGGCAGGACAAGTTAAAACATCTAAAAAAAAAACCAGGAAGATCTTTGGCTATATTAACAGAGGCAGAAAATGCAAAAGCAAGGAAACGGTGCTAAAACTGTAAAATACTGGTTAGACATCAGCTGGGATATTCAGCTGAATTGCAGGTGCTATGCACTTTAGGCAGGCTTTGAAGGCCTTACAGAAGGTGCAAAAGAGATTTGTCAGAAAGGACCTTCAGTTATGTGGAGAGACTAGAGCAGCTGGGTTTTTGCTTAGAGCACAGAAGGGAAAGAGGAGTTTTGATAGAGATAGACAAATTCATGAACAATTTTGATATGGTATATAAGGAGAAACTGAATCCAGTGCAAGAATTAACGGTAACCAGAGGACACAGGTTTAAAATAATTGGCAGAAGAACCACAGTTGACATGAGGAGATACTTTATTCTTCATCCTTGAACAAGTCCTCACGCCACCACCTCCCCCCCCAAAAAAATTAACTACATATGTGTTTCAGTTTTCTTCTGATCTTCTGTGTGCAATGTGACTGCTGAATTTACTCAATTAATGGCAGGAAATGCAGATCAAAGTCATCAATTATGTATGGGATGCCTCGAGGGACCAAATAACACACTATATATAGTAAATTCTCTATTAATGCAACAGCTGTATTAAACATATATTTCAGAAGACAATGTGAAGTAAGCATGCTGTCCATGGACTGTGAGAGCTACTAATTGTTTTGGTTGAAACAGTTAGAAACATCATTTTCTCAAATTGCCAAAATCGCTTCAATTACTGACCAGTGAAATTTTAGAAAAAAGTAAATTTTTTACAGTGAAGATGGCAATGTTCAACATTATTGGAAAATTAGGTCCTCACTTTTAAAAAAATATATTAATTCATGTGACGTGGACATCACAGGCGGGGCCAGAATTTATTGCCCATCCCTAATTGCCCTTGAACTGTGACTTGCTCAGCCACTTCAGAAGGCATTTATCAGTCAACCACATTGCTATGGATCTGGAGTCACATGCAGGCCAGATCAGGTAAGGGTGACAGATTTCCTTTCCTGAAGGACATAAGCAAACCAAGTGGGTTTTTACAACAATCAACAATGGTTTCATGGTCATCGTTAGACTTTAACGATGGCACAGTGGTTAGCACTGCTGCCTCACAGAGCCAGGGACCCAGGTTCAATTCCGGCCTCGGGTCACTGTCTGTGCGGAGTTTGCACTTTCTCCTGGTGCTCCGGTTTCTTCCCACACTCCAAAGATGTGTGGGTTAGGTTGATTGGCCATGCTAAATTGACCCTTTGTGTCAGGGGGACTAACAGGGTAAATGTGTGGGGTTACAGGAATAGGGCCTGGGTGGGATTGTTGTTGGCACAGACTTGAAGGGCCAAATGGCCTCCCTGTAGGGATTCTATCATCTATGATTCTATGTTTATTGAATTCAAATTTTACCATCTGTCAAGGTGTGATTTAAACCTGGGACTCCAGAGCACTACCCTGGGTCACTAGTCCAGTGATTATTAATTGGCAGAGAACCATTCCAGTATCAATGATTAATCTTCATGGGGGACAGTACATTTTGGAAGCATAAGGTTAATCGCCCAGAGTCATATCACAAAAGGTCTAACATAAATCTTAGTTAATCTAATGAATTTCCTTTCATTAAAGCTTAGGTGCACTGGAACTTTGTGATGACTTAACATCTATTACGTTGAGTGGTAATTATTATGTTAGTGGTAATTTCACTGGCCGAGTATTCCAGAGGCCCAGGTTAATGCTTTGGAGCTATGCGTTCAAATCTCACCAGGATAACTGGTGGAATTTGACTTCAATTAAAAAAATTGGAATTGAAAACTGGTTTCAGGAATGGTGACTGTGAAAATATAATTGATTGTCATAAAAACCCATCTAGTTCACTAATGCCCTTCAGGAAAGGAAATCTGTCGCCCTTATCTGGACTGGCCTACATGTGACTTCAGATCTGCAACAATGTGATTGACTCCAGCCCAATTTGCAGATGAGACAAAAATGAGAAAGGCAACATGCTAGAAGGATACAATTTACAAAGCGATAGGTTAAGTGGGCAAAAAGTTGGCAGATGGAATATAATGTGGGAAAATGTGAAGTTGTTCATTTTGAAAGGGAGGACAAAAGAACAGAGTTATTTAAATGGAGAAAAACTGCAGAAAGCTGCAACACAAAGGGACTTGGGGACACAAGTGCATAAAACACAGAAAGTTAGCACACAGGTGCAGCAGATACTCAGGAAGGCCATTTGGCCCTTATTTCAAGGGGGTTGGAATATAAGAGTAGGGAAGTCTCACGGCAAATGTACAAGGTACTGGTGAGATCACATCTGGAGTACTATGAGCAGTCTTGGTCCCCTTATTTTAGGAAAGATATCATTTAATTGGAAGCAACTCAGAGAAGGTTCACTAGGATAATCCCCGGTATGGAGGGATTGTTTTATGGGAAGAGTTTAAATAGGTTGGGACTCCACTCATTGGAATTTAGAAGAATGAGAGGTATATACCCCATATATTTCTATTAAGAAATATATGGGATTCTTTAAAAAACTGAAAATATGGAAAATCTCAGCAGGTCTGACAGCATCTGTGGAGAGAGAATAGAGCTAATATTTTGAGTCTGGATGACCTTTAATCAGAGCTCCTAGGATTCTTAAGAGACTTGACAGGGTAAATGCTGAGAGGATGTGTCCCCTCAAAAGGGAGTCTAGGATCAGAGGGCATAGTCTCAGAATAAAGGGGCACCAATTTAAGACTGAGGTGAGGAGGAATTTCTTTTCTCAGAGGTTTGCGAGTGTTTGGGACTCCTCGCTACAAAGAGCTGTGAGGGCAGAGTCCTTGTGTATATTTAAGGCTGAGATTGATTTTTAGAGCCAATGTTTCGGGTCTCGATGACCCTTGGTCAAAGCTCTGACGAAGGGTTATCTAGCCTGGAAACGTTGGCTCTATTCTCTCCCCACAGATGCTGTCAGACCTGCTGAGATTTTCCAGCATTTTTTGTTTCAGATTCCAGCATCTGCAGTATTTTGCTTTTATTTTCTGATGGATAGATTTTTGATCAGAAAGGGAACCAAGGGGCATGAATGTGGATAGAGGAATGTTGGATCAGCCATTATCCTATTGAATGGAGGAGCAGGCACAAGGTGTCGAACGGCCTACTCCTGTTCCTATTTCTTATGGTGTTATGGACTCGTAACTGCCCTCTGAAATGGCCCTTCAAGCCACTCAAGGGCAATTAAGGATGGGTAACAAATGATGGCCTTGCCAACAACACGCATATCCCATCAAAGAATAAAAAAGACCCTATTTTATGCGATTGCTGCGACTGACTAGTGAAAAGAGGAATAGAAATGTCGAATTAGGACATGTTAACGTTGAATTTGGAGTAGAAATACTGACCCCTTAAAGCAACAAGTAAACCAGCTTGCTGACCTTATGTGTTTTTTTATAGTGTTCACTTGTTAAAGTGGAGATGTGTTTAAACCCGGAGAAGGTGGTACTGACCAGTGTTTACCCAGCTGATTGTTTGTCTGTTCACGGGTTCCAGTGAGACCACAAACATTCATCCCATGCTGATCTGTCGCCGCACCTGCTCCAGCTACTCACCCCCTGACTATCTCAGAGACACTGCAGTTCTCCGGCCAGTCCGCTTTTCTCTCTTTCTGTCTCTCTCTCTCTCCCAAAGGGAACAGCAAGAAGTCTCACAACACCAGGTTAAAGTCCAATAGGTTTATTTGGTAGCACAAGCTTTCGGAACTTCCGAAAGCTTGTGCTACCAAATAAACCTGTTGGACTTTAACCTGGTGTTGTGAGACTTCTTACTGTGCCTATCCTAGTCCAACGCCGGCATCTCCACATCATCCCAAAGGGAATGAAGAAGCTGGCAAGCAGCAAACTCTAGGCACTTTACAGATCTCTCTCTCTCTCTGTCTCTCCTGCCCCTCCTCCCATTCTCAAATTTCATCCACTCACCCGTGTACCGTGCGCAACTTGTCAGAGCCACCAAAGGAGCGAGTGAAAGCATTAAAAAAGAACACCCCCCCCCTCCCCCTCAGCTACCACTTTGTGCTCCAATGTCCTTTTCGCTGGAGCTATTTTCTGGACGACACTTGCTTTTGTTACCAAGCACCGCCAGAGCTTTCTCTGTACAGCGGCGGGAACTACGAGATTAAATCCACCCTTAAACCTCTCCCCAAGTCCCAGTCAGCTTCTGCCTACCCTGGGTTGTTATTTCACCAGATTGCTCATTGGACCTGTGGCACTGGATATTCCCAGATTCGACTCACTTTAACCCGCAGCCACACTAGAGTCTGTTCAGAAGCAACTGGGCAAAGCCTCTCTATAAAAATAAAAGCAAACTACTGCGGATGCTGGAATCTGAAACCAAAAGAGAAAATGCTGGAAAATCTCAGCAGCTCTGGGACAAAGGGTCACCTGGACTCGAAACGTCAGCTCTTTTCTCTCCTTACAGATGCTGCCAGACCTGCTGAGATTTTCCAGCATTTTCTCCAACGCCTCTCTATCAGTGCCTAAGGCAGTTGTGTTATTATCCCTTCCACTAGGGCAGGAATAACCACATTTCTCTTTTTTTTTGGTGCAAGCTGGACTTCAGGGAGGGAGAGTGGACAAACTTCAGCCGATCCAAACTGTTGACAAGTCCCCATCAAACACCCTCACCGTTTAAACCTGGTTAAAAAGAGATCCGTTTACTGCCGTCACAAAAAAACCATTCTGCAGTAAACGGGTGGCTTAGCAATCTTTATTAACATAGCCTACCAAACTGAAATCAGAATAGAAGTGAAATATAAAATGTTACATTCAACACAGTTATTTGGATCCAGTCGTTTTCTGGTTTGCTTCGATTATAGGTAATGAATAGTCTAGATTGAGGGAGAATTGAAATGATAGCTGTTGGGGGATGTATTTGTTACATTAACCGATTGAAGATTGAACTACAGTATTGACACAGTCTCATACTTCTTACTCACAGAGGAATAACGTGGTATAGGTAGGGACGCCACTATTCCTGTCTGCAAAGTGATCTAAAAGTTAGAAGGTGCATAGAACCGTAAATCGGCCGGCAGACCTGGAAGCGAACCTGCGAGTGATGAACCTGATTGCTTGCATTTTCCACAGAGAACCATCCCGACAAGACAAGGCCTGTCCGCAAACAGGGCGCTGGCTATTGGTGTGAGTGAAGCACATTACACAGAAATGGAACGCTTCCACAATATTTCCAAAGAGGTCAACCCTCAACCCATTCAGCAGACACCTTTTACACTTGAAACACATTCATACTACCCCCACTCCCCCGCCCGCCCCCCACCCCCAGTTATTCCTAGCCTGATTCTCCTAGCCTTAAATCAAAACAAAATATTGTGATTGCTGGAAATCTGAGAGCAGAACAGAGAGCTCTGGAGGGTCTAGTAGCGTCTGTGAAGAGCATCTTCTTGAAGCATTGCTCTGCATTTTACCTCCTTCATCCAGCCCTATTGTTCCACGCAGCCCGTTCGCTTTGCTCTGTATAATATCGCATTTTAGCGACCTCGGGGCTGATACAAGGTTTAAAACTAATAGCCAGGCTTTTTTGGGAGCAAGTTCCCTTTAGGATAGTGTAGGGAAATCAGTTAGGAGAGCACACGTTTTCTCACCCCTGCACACTTTAACAGACAGGAATCTTCTGCGGGTGGTTGTCAGTCTTGTCAGGGGGTCCGAGTGGCTGGCTATCATTAATTATTTGTGTAATGTCAAAAACCATTGGAAGTTATCTTCTGAATACACTTCAGTGACCATCTATTTCCCACTTTCATGACATTTAAGGACAAGTTCCAATTGAAAGTTCTTTCTTGGGGAATTTCAAGGTCCAGTGATAATGGCTCGTTGCAGCCGCTCCTCTCCCCGACAACTTTCAAACTTTATCGCCTTTGCTTTTAGCCTTTTACTTGGATAGATAAGTCCATGTTAGTATTAATTAATTAAAATGCAACTTCGCTGGTTCGCGGGCGAACTAACAGAGTTTCAGGTCGAAACTCCAGTTAAAATGGGCAACTCCCTACACAAAAATAAGTAATATCTCGTGAAAGCAACAGCTAGATTGCCCAGTTTTATTGCGCTGGGAGGCAATAAAACCGATCAAGTCAAAAGAGACATCAAAGGGGCAAGGTTTATTGGAGAGTAGCAATAAAAAGTACAAATCCTTTCATGATAGCGGCCACCAGTAAATGGCTGGGTGGGTCTGAATCTCTCCCCTGGATGGAAGAGTGTGTGGCAGGGTGGGATTAGTACTCAATGGCAGAATCTCTCCAGCCTCACCGGATTACAGCTGAAACTGGAAGTTTAACTTCACTTGCGGCTGAACTTTGGATCTGGTTTCCTTTATTTTGAAACGAAAGTGTACCAGGCAGAACACACCTCCTTCATCAGCTCTGCACCAAAATATTCTGAAAATTGGGAGTAGGGTGTTCGGCCAGACTGCGGATTTGTAGCGGCAATTTCTCCAGTTATTGTTGCTGCGGTCTCTGGAGGAACTCTCAGCGCGATTACGTTCCGCTGCAGTGGAGTGATCGCCCTGACTACAGAGAGCGTTAGATTTTATCACTGTAGCTTTCACCTCTGAACATCTGGCCCGCATATCTCAAGTGCGATGTCAATATAAATCTATAAATAGCAATAGATCCATTTCTGGGATGGTTTATTGAGGTCCTGTCTGAGCAAGGCTGTATGGAACAATCTTTTGTATGGATTGTTAGATATTAATTAGTTAGGCTTTGAGTTTTGTTGTGATTCAGTTTAACTAGATCACTTTCCAATTGTCCTTGTGAGATATTTGTAATGAGATTCATTGCCAATTTGCCACTCTCTGGTCTACACTAATCGCAGGTAGCAAATCATATATCCCACCAGCTTTCACCGGGATGGCAATGCGACTGAACATCTACAGTGTATGAATCTGGAGATGAAATAACCTGTTGGTGAAATGAGCAGCAGGCGGTAGCTGCTCAGATATTTGGCTGTCAGTTTGCAGTGTGGACTCAGTGGTCTTTGCTGCACACAATATCTCAGCCGATAATAAGGTTAATGAATGTAAAACAAAGATCAAAACAGCCGAGCTCCGAGGAGATAATGAACACGATCTCACTCAGACACGGGCAATATATGCAAGCTCCACACATAAAAGGAATGGAATTATGCTGGAAGTCATAGAAAGTTATGCCTGGGTGGGTTAAGAGAGCAAAGCTAAATGTTGCTCGGAGATTTATTATGGCCCACATACTGTTTCTTTTCCTTGACTAAGTTAAGTTTTCAGTACAACTGCCGTTGCTCAAAGTGGCCACAGACCCGCTGCCTTTACCCGCCTCTCTTAACTTGTTTTCCAGGAAGGATACAATAATCTCGCTTTTTTATTTAAAAAACAAAAAAAATGGAAGTTGTCTCTTACCCACACACTCGTTGGACTCTCTGGCCGTGGCTCTTTGCCAGGGTCGGTCGTAGTGGAAAGGTTTACATCTGTCACACTCCGGGCCAGCGGTGTTATGCTTACAGTCACAGACCAGGTTCCCATCCCGGTCTTTGATGCATCTGGACGCGTGGCCATTGCACTTGCAGCGGCCCCCGACCTGCAGATCAGACACGGCGTAGTAATAGGACTCCCGGGCCAACTCCGAGTCGTCCTCGTTCTCATCGCCGAAGGTGTGGAGGCGGCTGAAGGCCACTTTGATGTCTGTGGCGGTGACCCAGTCCTGGAGGACAGGGCTGTTGTCGAAATCGTGGGCCGAGGGGCGACCGTCCAAGGTGCTGAAAGCGATCAGGCCCCCAGTGAAGGGATGCATGTCGGTGTGGGAGTCGGTGCAGATCGCCTCCTGCTCGTTCTGCTTGGTGATCACCGCCTTGTTGGGCTTGTTGTACATTTTTCGACACTGGGTAGAGTAGAACTGGAAAGGTACCCAGGATTTGCCGTAGTCCATGGATTTGTAGATGACCATGGATTCTGGCCGCGGGGAGCAGAACTGGAGGCTGACATACGTGACTTCGAATTTCTTGCCCAGGGAGAGGGTGAGGGTGACGTTCTGCGGGTACTGGATGTAGTTTTCGGATTGCCAGCAGGTCAGATTGTGGGGATTGTTGAGGTCGGTGAGGTAGGCTGGAGGGTGGGCTTTTCTGGGGTCCATGCTGTCGCAAATGTGGCAACTCCTGAAGCGCTCCTCCGCCTTCTCGGTCACCACGCAGTACCTGGCCGGGGCTTTGCCGCAAGTGCTGGACACTTTGACTTCTTTGCCGAACGCCGAGTTGACAAAGTCGGGGATGCAGCGCCTGGGGTTGCTGTTCTCGTCGTAGCAGGGATCTGGCGGGGTCTGCTGGGCTGCGAACATGCTCATGCCATAACCCCCGCGGACTCCTTCCACCAGGCAGCCTAGACCCACAAAAACGCACGCAAACTCCCAGCAACTCCACAGCATCTTGTTCTTACTTTCACAGTGCAGCCTCGCTTCTCGGGATCCTAAGCGTTTGGGAGGAGAAAACAAAAGCAGTCACCATAAATGAAAACGGCGAAAGAAAAGGGGGAAAAAATCTTCAGCAAACCTGGTCAAAATAAAGTTTTCGGATGTCTTGACATTCTTTCGGTGGCTATTCTGTGGGGAGCGTTACCTGTTTTAATTTAAAAAAAACCCCGCTTTGATTGAAAGCAGAACAATTGCAAAAAAAAAAGCGATGCCCCTTTCTTTAGCTGGGAGAGCGCTCTGTACACTGCGCATCAGTCATTCCTGTGCCCCAGCAGTGAGGAATCTCCCTTGCCTTTTGGGACTCTGTCTCTGCGCCTTGTGTCTGTACAGAGAGTGAATGACGTGCACAACTCTTGCTAGCTGGAGGTCATCCTTTGCCCTGCCGGAGAGTGTCATTCCACACACACAGGGAGCAAAAACAACGACATCCACTGGTAGTTTATCAATAGCAAGCAGACATCCTTTCACACGGAGGTCCAGCCACAGAACAAGCCCAATTAGACTGTTTACAGCCTCGGCAATCATTTAACACGTCTCCTTCAAACTCTTGTAGCCTGACTCTATAGTGCGGGGAGAGAAATCTTTTACACTTCCATAAATAGAACAATAGGGATGGTATGGACGGAATTAAATATATAACAGAAACTACCGTGCAATTATATTCCCAAATATGTGCAGCTCTTGTGTGGTGGAAATGATAGGTGTGAATGCAAATTGGCAGGTAGTTGCTGTCTGTGTAATAAACGCCGTGTCGTCCTCCGCTCCCATTGAGTTTATTGTGGAGTTAGGCTAGAATATAAACCCATCCCTGCTGAGGGAGTGGTATATTATTTTTCCATCAACACGGCCGATCCATTCATATTTGTAACACTTTATTCGCACAGCCACGTTCACAAACATAATTTGCGTTTTTGTTTTCTGCCACGGTGACTTATTGCAATATACCCTCAAGTCTGTGTTAGCGATACAATGAAAAATAGAATACTACAGATGTTGCACATGATACTAAATTTATAAACATAGTGGGGGAGGGGGGAGTCGTATGAATAAGGGAGCATGGCATCTTTAAACTTCAGCATCTGTTGGGTGCATATTTTGCACTTTCAGTTGTCCCGCCCTATCCCACTTGGTGAAAACTAGAATTCATCCTCATTTGCAACTGTTTGGGTTTTACAGGGGATCAGACGCCATATACATATTCAAATGATCTCTGCGATAGTTTGCGTGTGTGTGAGGTGGGAGGGTGGCAGGATGCTGGAAGGACATGGAAGCAGCAGCTTTACAGGAAGATCCCACAATCGGTTCGATTCCGGCAGACACCTGTCGCTGGCTGAACTGTCCTTACCCTGAAACATGACCACCAGCGCCCAAATAACGCTTCAACATTTCACGAGGGTCGCCCCTCTGCCGAGTAAGTGGGGCGCACAGAATAACTAAGGGGTGGGGGCTGGGGCTGGACCTGATTTGATTTCCAAGCACAATTCGTTGGTGCAGAATTGAAACGGACATCGAGATACACCTACACAAAAAAGTGCAATTAAAATGTGAATGCGTGTTGTAATGGTGGAGGAAGACATTCCGCGGCAGTTTTGTCACAACACAAAAGGACTGCCACAAATTTACATGTAAACCGCAATAAAATTGTTAAAAACTTGGAGCCGATGCAAATTCGCTTCCACCACATTTTAAAAAAAACCCTGAATTAAAAAAGCTCTCACTCCCAGACAAAAAAATACATTAAAAAGAAACTAGTTTCTAGAGGAGCATGTGTATGCAGACAGTCCTTTTAAAAAAAGCTCTAAAAGGGTGTCAGAAATTATCTGTTGGGCGAATCCAGCCTTACTCTGTAGCTTGAAAATTGTGTGTGTGTGTGTGAAAAGTAGCAGCTTTTTTGTATCTGCATAAACCAAGCCAACCCATTTTGAATGTATATTGTTGTCAACCTAATGATCGTGGCTGCAAAGTAAGGGGAGAAAATCAAGAACCTGCTATAGTGGCAATCACAGTTCAACACAGCCACAGATTTAGACTATGCAAATTTGCTTCCACAATGCTTTTGCCTGAAAAGGGAGGCTGAATAAATGGGCTGTTGTAAATTGAATTAGTCCCTGATTAATCTCGCCTCAGTCCTGCTCTCTCAGTGGGGTGGCTTTGGAATTCCAGCCGTTGGCCCGGCAGGAAAGCCCCGGCTCAGCAGCCCGGCCTGTCCCCTGTCAGCCTAGGATTTGTTAACTGTTCACCGTGAAATAGCCCATAATACCTTACCCAAATCGTTTTTACAACACGGTCACCCCGGACTCATTGGGGTCGCTACCTAGATCCCAATTAGGAGGCAGACAAATCATTGCAACTAATAATGGTAACCTGTGACTAGCGGGCATTTTAAAAGGAGAAGGGAAAAAGGTTGATTTGCTTTGCATGATAAACAAGTCCAGTCTATTGATCTTCCCCCCCCCTCCCCCCGCCCCAGTCAAATCTGTCCGTGCTAGAAGTTTAACCAATTCAATATCTCGGCATATTTGAACATCGCTATCTCACATCCCAATTAGAGGATAGCATTTTATATTGAATTAATGAGGTGATAGTTTAGAACCATCAATGTCAATCTGATTAAATTATTCATTTCATTGAACAGATTAGCCCAGTTTTAAACTGCGGGTCGTACCCTTTCTAAGGTACTTCTGGGTTTGACTTTGGGGGGAAAATAGTTTAGATTGGAAGTATCGGCAGTCAACTCTTTAAATAACCCATCCTGTCTTAAGTATCTTCTTCAGCAACTTCTAAACGAGGCATTTATTTGGTGATCAGGGAAAATAGTTTTAAAAAATATATTTAACTGCGCCAATCTGAAAAATGCTATTGTGGCAATAATCGAACACGCTGCTTTGGCGTGAACACATTGCAATTATTGATATCGAATTCAGCTTTTGATAATCACTTTAAAATAACTGCACATTATCCTTGAAATATTACAACTAACACAGCCTAGACCGCATGGAATATTTTTAAAAAACGTATTTAAATTAACTGCTTTAAAAAAAGTTTATTTAAATTTGGTGGAATTCAGTCGTGCTAATCTTCCGCGCTTGTGCAATCGATTTTGTAATTCCGTTATTAAAGGTTGAAGCTTTTGAAAGTATATTGAAATCTCGTACATATTTTAGCAGAGGATAATATTCCAGTTGTTGTAACTCACAGGCAAGTTAGCGGGTTAAATGCATACATTTCGAACGAACTTTTCTAAAGGGATCATTTAAAAATAAACCGTTAGGCATATTGTCAAGAATTTAAACCCCTTCGGTGGCGAGGAGTTAGTCGCATGTTTAACCTCGCCCATATTGTGATTTCAAAAGGGGAGTCTATAATTATTTCCAAGTAGTTTCACCTCCTTGCTCCAATGTGAACAGCCGAGGGGTTGAGAGACTATCCTCTAACATGTTTCCATCTTGCAGCATCTGTTGATCGAGCGAGTTTATCAATTCATCCCCCTCTTTGAATGGCTCGCATTCCACAGGTTTTTACAAATTAATTCTTTATTGATGACTTGTCCCACACTCCGGGTAGAAATTCAAACCACGTTAGAAAGAATCGAACTTGCGTGATTGAACCTGGAGTCTAAAAGCCATACAGGGAAAGGGGATCTGGTTTACTGCCAAACAAGTAATTCCCTTCCCAAAGAGAGATAGATGCTAAAAAATCTAACTGTAATTTATCAAATTCCTATGCGCTTATATTAAATTGGCTGCCATAGTCAATGGGTTGTAGCAGTTTGATATTGTTGGATTAATTAAGGTAGGATTGCTGAGGAGTCTGGCAATGTTTTGAGCATCTTTTCAGACGATTAAAGAAAGTCACTTCACACCGAATTTGGACAATGCTGTCCCAATGATGCGGCCAGCACATGGCGCGCTGATGTGCTCCAGTGTATATTACTTTGTCCCCTTGGTCAAAGAGGATGATTCTCACACCAACTCTATCTGGTCTCAGTGTGACTATAGCACGGGAGGAGAGTGGGAGGGTGGGGGGCGGTGTGGAGAGCTAGATGACCCCTCTCCAGTTTGTTGATGGCAAGAACAATGTTTGGCTTGTCCAAACACTGAATTGGTTGCAGCACCCGTATTCCAGCCTCGCACTTCGCTGCAGTGGAAGACAATCAGCAAAAAAAGACATTTGTTCTGCTGGGGAAAGCGGGCCAGACTTGTGTGTGTATGAGTTTTTTTTCTTAAAACTAGAACCGCACAAAGTTAATGTAAATGATAAGGCCACTGAAGAGTTTCAAAGATTTTCCAATCTTATGAGGAACAAAAGCAGAGCACAACAGAAGTGATTCTATTCAGCTCCACTTAATTGTAATATGGATCCTAAAAGAAGCCTTCCATTCATTGACTCGAGTACCAAACTGCGACCGTGTCTTATCATAAGATTCCCCCCACTTCTTTTATTACACTTGGTTAAAATGACAGTTTACTGCCGATTTCATGGCCATCTCTGTGTACCTGTCCCGTAATACACAATCTGTCCTTTACAAGTAAGCACGACTTTCCAACAAACTTATCACCGACCGCAGTTTTCATTCTGATGGCCCCAGCTTTGAAATCTGCAGTAATCTCTCTTTAAAACTGATACAGAGAGGGACCTTACCCAGGAGAGCGTTTACTACCGCCGCCCAGGGCACGTAACCTTTGTCTTGCGATTAGCAGTGTCCCCACGGAGGAAACTGCTTGTGTTTGTTCTTCATTTTGTGTTTGTAAAAGTAGGGATGGGATTCGTTTCAATTTTGGGATCATTTCGAATTCCATCCCGGGTTCCCAGAACGAATAGTTAACACTGAGACTAAACTCGGAACAGTGAACTGGTCCTCCCAATGCTGTATCCCTGGTGTAGTGATTGGAAATGTTATGGTCTGTCTGTGGGAGCAGAATGGTAATAGTGGCATATCCACTTGGGTAATGAGACGAACCCCGGAACGCTGGTTACCGCAGATTGGATTTACCCGAAGTCCCCGTGTTGCAGGTCGCGACATTTTTGGAAAGGTATTTGGGCGAGGTGTGGGGAGAGAGGGGGACATTTTAAAAAAAAATCCTCCCCCCCACCTCTCATTTCACACTGTTGAAAAGGCAGCCTGTAAATCACTTACTGTCTTGTTACTTTTTATCAAGAGCGTTTTATTAGCTGAAAGAGTTCCTCGCAGACCGCTGTCATAAACATTATCGATTAATCGATTAACAGGTCGCATCTAATGAAGTTGCCGAGAGCAGTTTTTTTAGCCATTTTCACTGTTCCATTCATTCGAATCCTGGCGCGAACTTATGGAAGGTGATTTGCCCTGAATTTTGGTAAGTATGATGGTTGTTGCATTGCTCAGGATGTTTAAAGAGATACTATTGATGTAAACTCTAATCTGCGATCACATTTCACGGGTCAGGGAATGGGTTAGAGAAGTTATCGGGGAACAATTCAATACACCATATTTCACTTTTAGACTCATTCCATCACCTGGTCCGTTTCTTTGCCCGTGTTCTGGATTCCGGACAGGTGTAAAGACGCCCAAGTAGAATCGTTACCTTGACAAACTCGGATTTTGGAAAGTTTGACATAAATCAGTATGGGGGTTGGGGAGTAAAGCAAGATTAAGGAAAGAAATCTCTTCTCGTAACTTTACATACTTCTACCTCTTGTTTTTTAAAAAAGCTTCCAATCGAATGAAAACAGTACCAATAACTGATCCTGACAGAATGAACTTCAATTCGGTAAAGGAAATGATAAGGCTGATTTGAAGAATGCGCAATGACTGGTGTCAGAACTGAATTTCACCTATGTGTCGGGACAGTCTCTCACACACACACTGAACACGACTCTGCAAAAAAAATAGGTAAGAGGTGATGAAAAATCCAGGCTTTTTTTTCTTTAAAGAGATCTATTGGAACATACGTTTAACATTTGCATTGCATTGCAGAACTGCAAACAGTGGAGGCGAGTGGGACATCTCTACTCCAGCTATGTTGACATTCCCCCGGGGCCAGGAGGACGATGGTCGCTTCTCTCTGAAGATGTAGTTAAGATACAGATGCAAAGTCAGTTTTCCCCATTCTATTTCCCTTGCAGACCAATGTCGACCACACTGCAATGCACCCTTGTGTGAAACCCAATCAGCCACCCCACCGCTCCCCCCCCCCCTCCCCCCGACATCCCCACCTCCCCACACATACAAAAAAAATCTTCTGCTCAGTAATTGTCGGGTTATGGAAATCCACGAAGGCCCTGTTTAAATAAGCAGCGAGTAATCGGCGGCGATTTATTCCGCGGACTGACAGTTCCTTTGAACAGTAACGGAATGGTATTTTCTGGCTTTTTGAAAGCTTTTCTTAGAGATTTTTTTCAGATGAGACTGTATGGATGAATGCGGGCATTATGCAGCCCCGTCTCTATTCTGAAATGCCAAATTAATTACGAGGGACTGCTTCTGTGCAAGGGTCCCCCCGCGAGAACGCTTCGGTGTGAAATTATGTGTTTTAGGACAGATTTAAACAAACACGCCCCCGCCACCCTAAAAAAAAGAACAGCCACTAAACTTTCAAAGCTGTCGAGATACCAGTCGGTACATAGGTTACAGCCTGGGTACTTTGAATAATTTAGCATTCTGCTTCATATTGTACACACTTTTGCATTCTTTTCTCGACTGCTCCTTTGATCGTTGCAAACCCCTTCACACATTAAACTTGGTAAACTTGTGGTTAGGCCACACACACAACTCCCCCCCCCCCCCCATTCCCCCCACCCCTCCTCCCCCCCCCCCCCCGACTATAGGCATTTCCTCCCTTAGACCCCAGTTTATACCTTTCAATGCATTGACCTTACATTGGCTAAAAACTCTACCCTACTTCCCACGGATTGAAAAGCAGGCGCTTTTACTGACCTGAAATGTGCAGCCAACACTAAAGTTATACTCAGGACATAATCCCACAGCTTTCGTCCCTGGGGGAAAAAAAACAAGCACAACAGGGTAACCTTCCCTGAGCGGGGTTGGCAGCAAGTCTTTGTGTGGCTTCGAGTTCCTTTATAAACCCTGCCAAAGTCAACAGGCCGATGTTTTTTTTGCCTAATAATTTAATTTTAATAGAAGGGAGGGGCGGCATCCCGGGGAACAAGTTGAAATCAACCGGAACGAAATTTCACATCGACTTCCTCAGTCTTTATTCTTCTCGGAAACTTCTCCAAGGCGGATAATGAGCGTTTAGTCCTTATAAAATGCAATTTCATTCAAGTGTATGATTGTTGTCGCACGCACGTATTTTAAAATGCTCATTAGGAATAAATCTAACTGCTGCTTAAATACCTGCTGGGTAAATTTAGACGAGTTAATGGAAGCATTGCGCAGGTTCCTTGCCGCTATTGCAGTGGTTTCCGAAGCAGATGGGACCACGGTGTCCTTTTTTGTTATAATGGGCAAGGAAAAATGCCTTAACCCCTTTAAGTAACAAAAAGTAGTTGTGTACATGCTATCTTAGCGGGGTTGTCGGTCTGTTAAATCCATATACACCTGCATAAAAAATCAACATCGGCAAGCTGAGATAACTGGTGACTGAATCTTGAGTTTGGACTCCAGTCAGAACGCACACATCTGTAAATAAAACTGTGTGTGTGTAATTGTGTACATGTATGTATGATTGTGTATGTGTGTCTCATTGTGTATGTGATGTGTGTGATTGTGAATGTGTGGTGCGTGTGTGACTGGTGTGTGTGTGATTGTGCATGTGTGTATCATTGCGTATGTGTGATTGTGTATGTGTGATTTTGTATGTGTGATTGTGTATGTGATTGTGTATGTATGTGTGATTTGTGTTTGTAATGTGTTTGTGATTGTGTATGTGTGATTGCGTATGTGTGTGTGATTGTGTCTATGTGATTTTTTATGTGTGTGATTGTGTGTGTGACTATATATGCGTGATTTGTGTTTATGATGTGTGATTGTGTATGTGTGTGTGGTCGTGTATGTGCAATGTATGTGTGACTCGTGTGATGTGTGTGTGATTGTGTACGTGTGGTGTGTATGTGTGATTGCGTGTTTGTGATGAGTGTGATTGTGTGTGTGTGTGATTGTGTACGTGACTGTAGTTGTGTACATGTGGATAATTGCATGTGGAATTGTATATGTGCAATTGTGTATGTGATTGTGAGTGTAATAGTGTGTGTGTGTAATTGTGTGTGTCTGTGTGTGTGATTGCGATCCAAGAGCAGGAAAGTTACCCTGGCGCTCTGGCCGATACTTGTCCCTCAATCAAAAATCATAAAACCAGACACTTTGTTATTCTCATCTTGCGTGTGGGATCTTGCTGTGCTCAAACTGCCTGCGCCAGTGACCACACTTCAAAGGTACTCCAGTGGTTGTAAAGCACTTCGGGATTTCTCCAGGTGGCAAAAGGCGCCATATAAACGCAAGTCTTCTGTCTGTGCACATGCACTGTGTGTGTGTGTGTGTGTGTGGGTTGGGGGGGGGGGGGGGGGTGGGGGAGGGGGGGGAGTGCACATCCAGAAATCACAACGCCAAATAATTGCGCTACTTTTGCAAATGTTGCTGCCTCGCAAGTCACCATGGGCATTGATAAGCCATGTCCCTTAAAACAAGAGCCATACAGAATCCAAAGATGTGCGGGTTAGGTTGATTGGCAATGCTAAAAAAATTCCCCTTAGTGACCTGGGATGCGTAGATTAGAGGGATTAGCGGGTAAAATATGTAGGGATATGGGGGTAGGGCCTGGGTGGGATTGTGGTCGGTGCAGACTCGATGGGCCGAATGGCCTCTTTCTGTACTGTAGGGTTTCTATGAGAACATTACTGCTGTCATTCACTTCCCCAACATTGAATTGACTTACACATTTAATATTATTTGAGACAATATCACTTGACCATTAACATCACTGTTTCCATTTTGTGACGGACTTAAGCAGGAATATTTCAATTGATAATGACCACTTTTACAGTTCCGAAATGCCTCCCATTCTGGCGGGGAAGGCTTTGTGTAGCGCTTTCCAGAATGAGATTTTAAATTTAAAGACTGAAAGTCAACCCCCTGGAGAAGAGAACAACACGCTTCTGTTGTTACTGAAATGGAATATCTTATTAAAATGATTCATTTATATTTTCAGCAACTCGTAAGCAAGCACTGGTAAAACTAGTCGAACGAAATAACCGCTACAATACATTAAAAAGAAGCTTAAACGCCTCACTTATCCCTGGTACAAAAATCTGTCAATGGTTCATGTTTTTTGGGGGAACAGGAATATTGATGCGAAATCACCTGGCACCTCACATTAGCCCAAACTCATAAATTCCGTCTTCTAAAAAAAATGCAACAGGGCAGAGGCCTGGGAATCGAACCAACAGCAGCGCAGTGTTAAGGATTTTCCTCTGTTGATCCAAACCTCGATATTAAAAGTGCGAGAGACGCGTTCAGCGAGCGACCAGTCTTTGAACCCCAGGGAGGGCAAGCATAATGTTTGTCGGCAAGTTTTTAAACACAATTTCAAAATGCACTTATCGTGGGGTTCCGCCAGGTAGAGACTTGGCTGTGATCATTTTACAGACTTGCAAAAGGCATTGAAATATCAGATTGTTCTTTTGACACAATGGAGGGAACAGGCAGCGAGGAGGAACTTTAAAGAGCAGATGCTGAGGAGAGTTGAGAAGGTTGATGTATGTTTAAAAAATGTTCTGTGGATCTGTTTGGCCTTATCTTCAGAAAGGAAGTAAAGAAAATGTATTGAAGAACCCCCGAGAGAGAAGGTGCCGATTAGCTACATTAAGTCTCTCCATTTTACTTTCCCATTTCAGCTTTCAAACATCAATTCCAAAAGCGGGCGCTTCTATGAATTGGCTGTATCTGTGTAGCATTTTCAATCTCCAAAGATAGGCTCTAGTTCTTGTGGCTTTGTCTGGAGATGGGTTCCAACCGGAGCTGCGTTTGAATTGCTAACAGCTCCAACTCCTTCCTCCCAGCCCCGCCGATCGGGCTGCCTGTGGCCTAGGACAGGCTCGAGGGGCTGAATGGTCCTACTGTTCTTCCTACGTGCCGCTGCAACTTTGAATGCAAATCAAAAACTTTTTAACCACTGTGTGAACTAAGTACATAAGAACTAGGTGCAGGAGTAGGCCACCCGGCCCCTTGAGCCTGCTCTGCCATTCAGTAAGATCATGGCTGATCTTTTTGTGGACTCAGCTGCACTTACCCACTCGCCTGCCCACCATAATCTTTAATTCCTTCACCGTTCAAAAATGTATCTATCCTTGCCTTAAAAACATTCAATGAGGTAGCCTCAACTGCTTCACTGGACAGGGAATTCCACAGGTTCACAACGCTTTGGGTGAAGAAGTTCCACCTCAACTCAGTCCTAAATCTGCTCCCTCTTATTTTGAGGCCAGACCCCTAACTCAGAGAAGCTCAGATTTCAAGTGTCCTTGAGGACAATTATCAACCATGTGGGGCTCACTGTCCCAGGGGGCAATGTATAAAACAGGATTCATTTTGTATTTTCTCTTTGGGGAATTGCTTTGGGCAATGATTGGCGCAAATCTTTGATCGGGGACATCCGAATCACAGGTCCATTCATCCTCAGCAGCTGTTTAACTAAGCAGATTCCGAATGCCATTAATGGTTCTATAATCACACTCAATGCACCAACTTTCATATGTATGCTGTTCTGAAAGGTTTATATTCTGGTTACTCTGTGCTGCATCATCAGGATTGTAAGGATTTCCGCATCACTGCAATGATACTCACAGCTCAAGAGCAATAGAAGGTATTGCCATTGGAAAAGCCTGGTTGTCTTTTAGCCCCAGAAGGTGTTTTTATCAGCAGCCGCCCGCTTTTCGAGCCCAAACACACGCTTCATCTGACCCGATACTTGGTGACTGGAATCTGAGTTTTTAATTTCAATGTGTTAATGGTCTCAGGTTGATATGCTTTCTCAGTTAAAACCAAAACCATCAACGTTTATTAATGCGGTGTAACAAAAACTACACATTGGAAGGAAATTGGTTGAGAATCGCGTTCAAACATTCTTTATGAATTTTAAATACTTAACGTTCGATTAATGCATAAACACTTGGGATGTGAGAATTGATAATATAGAAACCCCTCAGAAATTTCATCTTTATTAAAATCTTGTTAAATTGACACATTTTTCCATGGTGTGCCTGATTTTAGAAGCATTTGGTTGAAGGGAAGATGTTATAGTGGGGGGCGGGGGGGGGGGGGGGGATCTTTACAATGCTCCGAGTTATACACGAGTCGCCAAGAAACTAATGTATCGCCGTGGCGTTGCTCATGGTGAGGGCAGGGGAGCGGGAAGGATATCCTGTTTAGAACAAACGTCAGGCTTGTGAGCAACATAAGTGTGAGGGAAATGTGTTGCAAGCAACGCACTACGGACAAGAAAAAAGTACTTTTCTACATAGACATTGGAAAAGAAGGACTGTTAAATCTTTCCAAACTGACTATGCGGTTTACAGAGCACAACGGCGCCACCTCGTGACACTTTCACTAGTTTCTGTCGGATTTTCAACCCAGAATCTTAACAGTTTCCCCCAGAGAACAATTCGTATAATTTTAGCCCATATTACCAGCCATGAGGCTTTAATGCTAAACCTGACTAGTGCCCGAAACAATTCAGCTCATATATCTGATCAGGTTAATAAGAAGGAGCATTTAAACAGGCATTGTGCAATGAAATGCTTGTTTCAGAAACAGTAAGAAGTCTCACAACACCAGGTTAAAGTCCAACAGGTTTATTTCGTAGCACAAGCTTTCAGAGTCTCGCTCCTTTTTCTGGTGAAGGAGCGAGACTCATGAATAGAGAACCTTTTCCTGTAAATTTTGAGCGAGGGGGGAGAAGGCCGAATCTATCGAGTCAAAGTTGGCAGGATAAACTTTGAGGCAACTTTGTAAATTGTCAGTGTCCTCTGACAGGCCAGGCTCAGTTACACTTTGAGGAGTGCGCTGAATGTCAGGGGTGGCGGCAACACATTCTTGCTGAGTCTCAACTAAAGGTGTTTTTTTTTACCTAGGCAGCAAACTAAAAGATTCCAAAAGGAGCAAATAAAAGTGGAGGTTTCCCGCAGTATAATCAGGACCAGGTAGAACATGAACTCTGCTTCCCTCAGTTTGCATTAGTTTTGATAAATAAGGTTATTTTTTGCTTAAGGGAGGGAGAAAACACTTAGTTTATTTGCGCATTAGAGCTGAAACTAAAGACATGAGTAAAGTTTGACGAAAGTAACTTGGTGAACCGCACATCAAAAATTTGATGATTTTGGAAGAATAGCACAGGGCTCTCTTTCTGGTAAATGGAGAACCCTGAGCATGTGAAATCTTCCTCAGAGGAAAACACCACCAAAAGTTTCTGACACTCTAGATATTTTATTCCAACGGCCCCAATTCGAAACAGCAAACCCGGGTGATGCTGTTCAGCACAAGGTAACATTGATTCCTTGAACTACCCGGACTTGATGGTTTGAGTTATAAGGAGAGGCTGGATAGACTGGGACCTTTTTTCCTTGGAGCATAGGAGGCTTAGGGATATCATATAGAGGTCTATAAAATAATGAGGGGCATTGATAAGGTAGATAGTCAACATCTTTTCCCAAAGGTAGGGGAGTCTAAAACTAGAGGGCATAGGTTTAAGGTGAGAGGGGAGGGGCACAAAAGGGTCCAGAGGGGTAGTTTTTCACTCAGAGGGTGGAGAGTGTCTGGAACCAGCTGCCAGAGGCAGTAGTAGAGGTGGGTACAATTTTGTCTTTTAAAAAACATTTAGACAGTTACATGGGTAAGGTGGGTATAGAGGGATATGAGCCAAATGTGGGCAATTGGGGCTAGCTTAGTGGTTACAAACTGGGCAGCATGGACAAGTTGGGCCGAAGGGCCTGTTTCCATGCTGTAAAGCTCTATGACCCACGACTCTAACTTTAGTCAGTCATCATAACTCAATCTTCAACAATTACGTTCGATAACTCACAGGATGACCCAGAAATGGGTGGCACGGTAGCACAGTGGTTAGCACTGCTGCTTCACAGCTCCAGGGTCCCGGGTTCGATTCCCGGCTCGGGTCACTGTCTGTGTGGAGTTTGCACATTCTCCTCGTGTCTGCGTGGGTTTCCTCCGGGTGCTCCGGTTTCCTCCCACTGTCCAAAGATGTGCGGGTTAGGTTGATTGGCTAGGTTAAAAATTGTCCCTTAGAGTCCTGAGATGCGTAGGTTAGAGGGATTAGCAGGTAAATATGTGGGGGTAGGGCCTGGGTGGGATTGTGGTCGGTGCAGACTCGATGGGCCGAATGGCCTCCTTCTGCACTGTAGGGTTTCTATGATTTCTATGAAATAAACGTTTCAGAGCAGACAGAGAGAGAGACCAGTATGTTCTTGTATATGTGACACTTTATCGAAGTCGAGGACTATGAACCATTAAACACGCAGGTGAATGGAGTGTGGTTCAGGTACTCGGCAGTCGTGGCTTCAGCAGTGTCAGTGAAAGGACCCTTATTGTCCTGAGAATTGATGTGAGAAGGAGCAGGAATCAACAGAAGTGGAAGTTAAGGGATGGAAAGTTTGTGTAACTTGTGTTGTACTCAAAACTGAAGCCACATTGAGTGCAAAGGAAAATGGCAGATCAGAAAAAAGTGTCCAACTTTTCAGGAATTTTCATGTAAGCAAAAATGGTTGAAAAATAGATTTGGCGAGGATGGAGTGGACACTGGAACAGAACCTAGAGATGTGAAGAGGACAGATGCAGAGCTTTAATGCAGTTTTTGAAATTAAATTATGGAAAGATACATTTAATTCTGTACATCCAGCCCAGGTACACAGTGGTACCTAAACAAACAAAGAGAAGGATTTGGAGTCTATAACTTGACTTCAGTACAATTTACACAGCCGAAAGTGATATCTTTGGTGCGAGAATCTAGCCTATATTTTAAAATGGTTATCAGGATTATTTCATATGATTTTATTGTTAAAGATTGGACGATTTTAGTGCAACTGTGCATTATTTCTAGATTTGAAATCAGCAAATCGCAGTGACCGAGATATAGTCATTTGGGATTGACATTTATTCTGTCGACCCCGGTGCTAATCTGTAATGTGCAGAATATCGCATCACTGCCATACCACATCGATACAAAACAGTTGCAATCTAAAGTCGAGAAACTGTTGGTTTGTGAAATGCTGAAATGCTTACAGAATAAACTTTTAAACAGCCACTAGCTGCGACAGGAAAGATCAAAAGGTCACCTTGTTTTATCTTTTGGCACTTTATCTTTAACCGCAGTGCATACAGCAGAATGTCAAAGGTGTGACTAAATGCTTCTGACATGCCCCTCATTTTACCAGCCTTTTCCTGGCCTCGCTGATTAAACTGTCCCCCGACCAGGGCTCAGACATCACTTGGTGTTAGTGTGAGCGAGAAACTGGTCAACCCATCAAGCGGTTCCCATCCAGAGCCGGTGTTTTAAAGTTAGTAGCAGGGTCATTGCGGGGGAGTTGGATGAGTGTCAGATTTGTGACCGAAAACTGCCTTTCTCTATAAAGATTCTCATTAGGCTGCCGTATGGTGTTGGGGAGGGGGGTGGTGGGGGAGAGGACGGCAAATCCATTCACTCTGCGGTTTGGCACCTACACAAAGGCAGGACGGGAGCCTTTCCTCTTTTTTGTTTCTTTTTTTTGACTTTAATACTTACTATGAAAAGAGCCGTGTCTCTAATCTGGGATCAAGCCTTCAATTTAATATCGTTGTATAAATGGCATATCAATAAGCCACTGGCATTTTAATCATCTGTTTAGACATCTCACACATCAATTGCCTCAAGAAGTTTTGCCATAAACCTCGTTTCCCTGCAACTTGAAATGTAACAATCTCTGAGACTTAGTGCGCGGTGCTTAGAGTTGCACCACTGTCTGATTCTGTGGCAGGGAGGTGTGAGTCCCTGTGTTTATCCAGATGCCAGTCTGCGTTCCATCTCCATCCTATCTGCCTCTGGAGGTGCGAAAGCAATTTTCGAAAGGGGTGGATTTCTAAACAGCGTCTACATTTCAGTATAAACCGATGTGAGTCGATGAAATCGAATCATTTCTTTGCTTGTTGACGACTTCAAACTGCTTTTAAACTGTGACCCGCCCCGTAAAACTTGTCCCCAAAAAGGTAAAATTGGAAGTGCGATGAATGGAAAGAGAGTCAGACAGAAAAGGGTCAGTAGAGAATTTTGGGTTCGGCGACATCTTAAACTCCCTTGAACCCCAACGAATCCAAAATAATTTGAAATTGTTCGAGCCCCTTTGGTTAAGATCAAGCGGCGGATCAAGCCTAAGGACAAATTCCTGGAATGTTTATGAAATGGTTTTCTAGAGTAGTATGTTGAAGAACCAAATAGAGAACAGGTTATTTTAGATCTAGTTTTGTGCAATGAAAAAGGCTCATTAATAACCCAATTATAAAGGATCCCCTAGGGAAGAGTGACCATAATTCAAGGGATATAGTTCAATCCAAAACTAGGGTCTTAATTCTGAACAAAGGAAACTATAAAAGGAAAATTGATTGTGGTAGATTGGGAAACTACATTAAAAGGTATGGTGGTAGACATGCAAAGGCTAGCATTTAAATAATTAATACATGATTTACAACAAATTTATATTCCTTTGAGACACAAAAACCCAAAAGGAAAACTGTTCCAGCCATGGATAACAAAGTTAAAGTTTATTTATTAGTGTCACAAGTAAGCTTACATTAACACTGCAATGAAGTTACTGTGAATATCCCCTGAGAGAAATTAAAGATTGTATTTGATCAAAGGAAGACATTAATAAAGTTGCCAAAAAAGTAGTAAGCCTGAAGGTTGAGAATAATTTAGAATGCAGCAAAGGAAGGCTAGGAAACTGATAAAGAAAGAGAAAACAGAATATTAAAGTAAAGTATCCAAAGATGTGCGGGTTAGGTTGATTGGCCAGGTTAAAAATTGCCCCTTAGAATACTAACATGTGTAGGTTAGAGGGATTAGCGGGTAAATATGTGGGGGTAGGGCCTGGGTGGGATTGTGGTCGGTGCAGACTCGATGGGCCGAATGGCCTCCTTCTGCACTGTAGGGTTTCTATGATTCTATGAAACTAATGAGAAACATAAAAATGGATGATAAAATGTATGCAAAAAGGAAATCTGGTGACAGACTAGTGACCTGTTCCAGGAATTACTAACTATGGAAACAGATGAAAGTCTGCCTTAGTGTACTATTAGGTCCAAAAAAAGAATTGGAATTGGAATAGAAAATGGCAAAGATTAGCAAAGACAAATGTGAATCATTTACAAGCTAATAATATATAATGAGGAATAAGGAAATGACAGAGAAACTAAACAGATACTTTCGCCAGAACTTTCCAGCTGTTCACGCCAGCAGGATCTTCTGTTTCCTCCAATGATGTATTGCTGCTGTGGGTTTCATGGTGGTGAGGGGAGCATTCAATGGGAATCCCCAATGACAACAGCAGGACCAGAAGATCCCACCGCCGACCAATGGCGTGCCACTTCTCCTTACCACGAAACATGCGGTGAATTGTGTGGCAAATCCTGCCCTTTGTATCTTCCTTCACAGAGAAAGATACTGTTAAAGCTCCGAGGAATATGTGAGAAATAAGAGACTTGTGAGAATGAGAAACTGCAAGGATATGTATTCATAAAAAAGTAGTACTGGATAAATTAATTGAACAGAAAGTTAATAATTCTCCTGGACCTGATGATCTACATCCCAGAGTGTTGAAAGAGGTCACAGTAAAGTTAATGGAAGCATTGATGATCATTTTCCCCAAATTCCAGAGATTCAGGAAAGGTTCATACAGATTGGAAGGTAACAAATGTAATCCCACTATTTAAGAAAGGAGAAAGAGAAAAAAAAGTGGAACTAAAGCCTGACATCAATAGTAGGGAAAATGCTAGAATATATTATAAAGGATGTGATAGCTGGACACTTGGAAAATAATGGTAGGATTGGACCAATGGTGAGTTTACAGTTAGTGGGGCCCTGTGCTAGCTTCATTGTTTGCTCCTCCCCCATCACCCATCTACCCCTCTCCCCTCGGACCTGAAGGTTGAAGCTAAGAAAATGCACAAATTGATCAAGGCTTCTTCACTTGTAAAACTTGCCTGTGTAAATAATTGCCTCGTTGAAATCTAAGCTTATCTCTTGTCTGAGTTATGGTAAAGATGGTTAATATTTTAATTAATTTATTAGTGTCACAAGTAGGTTTACATTAACACTGCAATGAAGCTACTGTGAAAATCCCCCTAGTCGCCACACTCCGGTGCCTGTTCGGGTACACTGAGGGAGAATTTAGCATGACCAATGCACCTAACAAACACATCTTTCAGACCGTGGGAAGAAACCAGAGCACCCAGAGGAAACCCACACAGACACTGGAAGAACGCGCAGCCTCCACATAGACAATGACCCAAGCTGGGAATTGAACCTGAGTCCCTGGTGCTGTGTGGGAGCAGTGCTAACCACTGTGCCACCATGAGGTGAGCAAGCATGGAATTTGCCTTCATTATATTGTAATTAAGCAACACAATTTTTAGTATGTGCCAATTTTTTGGTTTGTTTCCTAAATGTGATCCTCTCAAACGTCCTGGTTCAATATGATCCCCTCCAATCTGCTCACAGTGATTCCTGCACTCGCTTTCATCAAATCCTTTTGGGCCTGCTTTCTCAATAATCCAGATCCAGTAAATTCTGTGCCCTTGCCACTCTCAGCATTTCCTCCAAGTGGTGTTCAACATAGAAGAGTACTGATACATCGGCTGAGGAGATGGTTCGTGGTAATCAGCAGGAGACTCCCTTGCCCATGTTTGATCTGGTGTCATGAGACTTCATGGGATCCAGCGTCGATGTTGAGGATTCCCAGGGCAACTCCCTCCTGACTGTATACAACTGTGTTACCACCTCTGCTGGGTCTGTCCTGGCAGTGAGACAGGGCATACCCAGGAATAGTGATGGTGATATCTAGGACATTATAAGGTATAATTCAATGAGTGTGACTACGTCAGGCTGTTGCTTGACTAGTCTGTGAGGCAGTTCTCTCACTTTTGGCACAGGCTCCCAGATGTTAGTAAGGAGGAGTTTGCAGTTTGACAGGGCTGGGTTTGTTGTTATCATTTCTGGTGCCAAGTCGATGTTGGGTGGTCTGTCCAGATTCATTCCTTTGTGTTTTCTTTGTTGAGTGGTTGAGTATAACTGAATAGTTTGCTATGCCATTTCAGAGGGCTTTTAAGAGTCTTGGATCTGGAGTCCCATGTAGGCCAGAACAGGTAAGGATGGCAGGTTTCCTTCTCAAAAGGGCATTAATGAATGACAATTGTTTCATAGTCACCTTTGGACTTTTAATTCCAGATCTTTATTGAGTTTATGTTCCACCATCTGCCATGGTGGTATTCAAACCCGGGTCCCCAGACCATAATTACTCTGGGTCTCTGCATTATTCGTCCAGTGCCAATCGCACTATACCACTGCCTCTCCTCCTGAGACAGCTCCATGGTAAGCAATGAATCCCTAGCTAGGCAAGAAATATTTCAAAAACTCCCTCCTACAATCTTTACAGGAGATCTACTTATTAGACCCTACAGGTGGAATTTTACCGGCTCCCCCCGTCCAAGCCCAATTTTTTGGCTCTCGCGATTTTATGAGAGCTGGATTTCCGGTGAGGTCAGCCTCTCTCCGGAAATGGGCGAGAGGCTGAATAATTTCTTTAAATATACTTAAATCACAATTTCAAAATGCTTAGTGAACCCGATGCTCAATCGTCCAGGCTCACTTGCCTTTATGGCCTCGCAGGGAGAGGTTCTCTCTGGCGAGGAAAAGAGTTTCTCCCCATGAATGGGGAACAGTCCTGTTGGCCTCGCCGGTGGGACTGGAGGCCGAGGGCAAGGGCAGTGCCCCTTGGGCAGTGCCAGCCTGGCACCCTGACAGTCCCAGCCTGGGACCTGGGCAATGGCCAGTGGGCACCTTGGTACTGCCCACCGGGCAGTGCCAGAGGGCAGGGCCTATGGGGGCAGGACGTATGGGGCTGGGGTCTATGAGGGCAGGGTCTATGGGGGGGCCAGAGCATTAAGTGGTAGCTCAATCGGAGGGGAGGGGGGCCCACTGCGTACTCTGCCACAGGATCAGGTGGGGCGAGGAGAGCTCGTTGTCGCTCTGTTGTTATGATCGGATCGGGGGGAGATGGGGGGCCCAATCGGCCTGGATGGCGGTGGGGGGTGGCAGGGGCTAGATGTGCATGCCTTGTGGGGCTTGCAATCAGCCATTGGCCCCCACAATTCTGGGGTGGTGGTGGTGGGGAGCTGGTTGAGGCTGACTGCAGTAGCAGGGTCCTGACAGCTCTCTCTCTTTATGTCAGACCCCTGCTGCTGAAATTGCACATGTGCAGAATCAGATGTCTGCACATGTGCAGTAGCTCCCTGTACAGCCTGGCTGGCAAATTAAGCCCAGCCCACTACTTGCAGCAGCTAGAAACAGTCTACACCATTTTTTCAATGACAAAGTGCATATGATTAGGCATGAAAACTCGCCCAAAAAAAGGATCAGGAACTCTCCTGTTTTTACACTAGCTGGACACTTAGGGCCCGATTCTCACATCGTGACATGCTAATTTTTTGGCACATTGGGTTAGGAGATGTGCGTGTTGGCCATTTCGCGGGATTGCGTTCCTGACGCATGCGCGTCTCCCACCACCGGAGAGCAGGCGCAGTTGAGACTACGTTGGAAACCAGTGGGAAGACCAGGTAAATAATTTTAATCTAGTTTTAATGTAATTCAAATGTGATTATCAGACCCGGGACTGAATTCTCCAAGCCCAATAGCAGGGTTTAGAATAGCTCCCCACGTTTGGGGAAGTAGCAAGAGACCATGCTGGAATCAAGGGGGGGGCAATTGGGGCCCCCAAGGGGATCAGGCGGTTCGGGGGGTCATGCCCCCTGGGCATGAGCACCCTGGCAGTGCCAGCCTGTGCCCCCGGCACTGTCCAAGGGGCAAAGTGCCCATGCCCAGGGGGCACCTTGGCACTGCCCACTGGGCATTGGGCAGTGCTAAGGGGTCGGGGCCTATTGTGGGTGGGGCTTAGGGGTGATAAGTGGAGGTAGGACATCCCGCTGCCGCTCTGCATGGCGATCAATCTGGGATGAAGGGAGGCCAACGATTGGGGCGGGTGGGGAGGGTGGTCTGCTGAGAGGATCTGTCTCCTGGGGTGGGTCTGCCTCCAATGGGGGGGGTTCTGCTGGGGTGGGGGTGGGGTGGGGGTATCATCACTGCGGGGGGCGGGTGCTAGAGATTGGGGTTGTCGGGGCTGGCCTGGGAATGATCGTGGAGACCGCGATTGAGCCGTTGGGGAGGTTGGAGGGGCAGCACTGCGGGTTTCCCGGGTTGGGCAGCGATCGAGCTGGCCAGCAAATGGGAGGCTGACAGATCGGGGCCACTGCACATGCACCGAGTTCCAGAACTGTCAGACTCTGGTGTGAATAGGCCCTGCCCCCGAGCTTTAAATGATAGTCACGACTGCGACCTCTGCATTGCATAGATTCGAGTCTGAACTCCCACTGAAAAAACAATCGTGAATCATACCAGTTTTCCCGCAAATTCAGCAGTTAGAATTTTTTTGGGAGAATTGGGCCCTTAGAATCAATCTCGTAAAACTCCGCCCTGCAAATCTCTGTACTTGACAGAAAATTCTCTGCCATTTCTTCTAACTTTGCCAAAATTCCACCATGAAAAACAAATTTCCCTCCTTTTCATTTCAGTAGATTGATTCCCGAGGACTATCCTCTGAGGAGAGATTGAGGAGACTGTATGCTCTAGATTTCAGAAGGTTGTGAGGTAATCTCATTGAGAATCATAGACTCCTACACTACAGAAGGAGGCCATTTGGCCCATCGAGCCTGCATCGACAACAATCCTACCTAGGCCATAGCCCCGTAACCACACGTATTTACCCTGCTAGTCCCCCTGTCACTCAGGAGCAATTTAGCATGGCCAATCAACCTAACCTTCACATCTTTGGATTGTGGGAGGAAGTTGGAGCACCCGGAGAACCACACAGACACGGGGAGAATGTGCGGACTCCACACAGACAGTCACCCGAGGCCAGAATTGAAGCCAGGTCCCTGGCGCTGTGAAGCAGTAGAGCTAACCACTGTGCCACCATACTGCCCAAATTTACAAAACACGGAGATGCGGGAACTGTTTCCCTTGGCTGGGGCTGGTTTGAGCCACACACAACCTTAGAATAAGTGGCAGGCCTTTTATACTGAGAGGAGGAGGAATTTCTTCAGTCTGATATTGATGAATCTTTGGAATTCTCTACCCTTGAGTGCTGTGGAACTTAGCCATTGAGAATGTTCAAGACAGAGATTGATAGATTACTAGATATTGAAGACACCATGGCATACAGTGATCCACCTCGTCCTCAAGGTACCCTAAGAGGGCATTGGAGACCATGGACTCCTATTGGATTGATCCATGATTCCACTTGGCAAAGTACTGCAGTGGTTTACTGTTGCCATCTGCAGTATGGCTGACCAGGAAATTCTGGGGGTCTGGGAATTCCAGGTGGGTGCCAGCTCCAACATTTGGTTGGCCAGTACACTAGCAACTAATTAACTCTGTGTAACTAAACCAACAACAAACTCGTGCAGGTTTTCAGGACAGAGAAAACATCACAGAGCATGCCCACGACTCTGAGATAAAAATGTTACCACTGACCATAGGTTGACTCCTTAATCCCACATGATTGCACATTACCATATATTCAGCATGATTTTTAATTTGATGGCACATATAACCAGTAATGACTTGTTAATTACAACACATCCGTGTTAAGCAGATAAATATGATAGCTTCACAATTGAGTTTGGTGCCAGAGTTTTGAAGAGTTGAATATGGCACGGTGGCACAGTGGTTAGCACTGCTGCCTCACAGCACCAGAGACCCATGTTCAATTCCCGGCTTGGGTCACTGTCGGTGCGGAGTCTGCAGATTCTTGCTGTGTCTGCGAGGGTTTCCTCTGGGTGCTCCGGTTTCGTCCTGCAGTCCAAAATACACGATGGTTAGGTGCATTGGCCATGCTAAATTTTCCCTCAATGTACCCAAACAGGCGCCGGAGTGTGGCGACTAGGGGATTTTCACAGTAACTTCATTGCAGTGTTAATGTAAGCCTACTTGTGACACTAATAAATAAACTTTTTACTTAATTTTTTTGTTGAGAAGTTCAAAGTAGCTCAAATAAAGAAGGGTGCTGTTTGTCGAAGTCTACATGACTGGAGAGAATGAATTTTCTTCAGCTTCTATCTTCAAAGCGTGATGTGCACTGATTGGCACCTCTATATGCCAGGTGTAAGGTCCTGCGGTATTTTTGTAAACCTTGCCAGCGCTTATGTCCTTTTCAAGGAATTCTGCGAGATAGATCAACTTTTATTCAGCAGGTCAGGGGGTTACGTAAACCATTGGCTTCAAGTTCTGCATCAACACCTAAGGTCAATCCTGGCAGCTTGAATGTAACTCTCCATTCATATAACTATTTATTTTGATTGCTGGAACCCCCAGAAAGGGCTAAAATGTAGCTATATTTATTTAGCTTGTCAAATTCAGATCTTGCTATTGTAATATCCATCTTTTTTTGTTAATTCATGGGATCTGGGCGTCGCTGGCTCGGCCAGTATTTATTGCCCATCCCCAATTTCCCTTGAGGAGGTGGTGGTGAGTTGCCTTCCTGAACTGCTGCATTACATGTGCTGTAGCTATACCCACAGTGCTGTTAGGGAGGGAGTTCCAGGTTTTGGACCCAGTGACAATGAAGGAAGGGTGATATATTTCCAAGTCAGGATGGTGAGCGGCATGGAGGGAAGCTTTCAGATGGTGTCTGATGCCCTTATCCTTCTAGATGGTAGCAGTTGTAGGTGTGGAATGTGCTGCCAAAGGAACCTTTTGAGTTCTTGCAGTGCATCTTGTAGATGGTACACACGGCTGCGACTGCGCATCGGGGGGTGGAGGGAGTGACTGTTCGTAGATGGGCTGCCAATCAAGTGGGCTGTTTTTTCCTGGATTATAAACCATAATGGCCAGGTTATCTGTTCTGTACAATGACAATGGCAACCCAAAGTATTTGAACAAGAGGGTTACATGGAAAAAAACCCTAGTGGCTGAAGTCAGATTTAACACAAAGGAACATGGTCATGATTGCCAGAGGCCAATTATTGCAACCCAGAACATTATTGCAGCAATATTGGAGGAAATTTCCTTGTCTCAATCATCCTTAGCTGTTTCAACAGGAAAATGATGGACAACTCCTTTATTTTTGTGAGATGTTAAACGAGGCTCTATCTGTCAGTTTAGGCGTATGTTAAACATCCATGGTACTGTTTGAAGGAAAAATAGACTGTTGATTCCTGGGACTCTACATGACAAGAAGATATTTGCAAAGTCGATTCCCGACTTGGGCCACAGTCTGTGCAGAGTCCGTACGTTCTCCCCGTGTTTGTGTGGGTTTCCTCCGGGCGCTCAGGTTTCCTCCCACAGTCCGAAAAAAAGATATGCTGGTTAGGTGCATTGGCCATGCTAAGTTCTCCCTCAGTGTACCTGAACAGGCTCCGGAGTGTGGCGACTAGGGGATTTTCACAGTAACTTCATTGTGGTATTAACGTAAGCCTACTTATGACACTAATAAATAAACTTTTAATATTTATTGCTAAATTGGGGTGATTGTTGTATTCGATATTGACACAGGAGAAATATAAATCATGACATTGATCCAGATAATCTAAAAAAAAGCATTATTCTCTTGAACTCTTGCATGATGCTTTATGTATTCGGTGCAGCATGGGCAAGAGACAGCCAATGATAAGTGTACTTGACTTTAATGGCTGCTAAGTGTGCTGCCAAAAGACTAACTCAATTCCTTTTCATGGCATGGTGCTTCATTTAGGAATCCTGAGGCTAGTTTTAGCCCTACCAATTCTGTGGAAACGTTGTGAATGGGCAGTTAAAATTGCCCGTAGGGCTCAGCTGGACATATCCCACAGATTATTATTTCATCCAGATCTTAGGGGCGGCACGGTGACACAGTGGTTAGCACTGCTCTGCCTCACAGCACCAGGGACCCAGGTTCGATTCCCGGCTGGGTGGAGTCTGCATGTTCTTCCCGTGTCTGTGTGGGTTTCCTCCCACAGTCCGAAAGATGTGCTGCTTACGTGCATTGGCCATGCTAAATTCTCCCTCAGTGTACCCAAACAGGTGCCGGAGTGTGGCGACTAGGGAATTTACACAGTAACTTCATTGCAGTGTTAATGTAAACCTACTTGTGACACTAATAAATAAACTTCAGAGCAAGTGAGGAGGACAACCCAGCAGAAATTTGTGGGCTCCTTCTTTAAATATGCAGTTTCAGGAAGCCTGGGTGGTTTTTCTGTCAAGCCTACCAAGTGAGGAGAGCAGTTAGGACAAGGAGCCCTGAAAATGAAAGCCTTTTAATTATTTTACTTTTCTCCCAGGGCCTAGAGGTGATGCTCCACAGGCTCACAACAAAATGTATAGGCCTCCCCTGCCCTGATTTTCCCACGCATGATCATGAATCTGTACTGAAATTCCCTCCCAGCATCTGACCTGAGTGCCAGTGCCTCTTTCTGGCACCTGGCACTGCCCTCCAGCCCACCAGCCAGCTGCTGCTTCCCACTCGGGAAACTGACTGCAGGCACCCCTCATGCTTTTTTTACCCATTTATGGAACATGGGCAGCATTTATTGCCCATCCCTCATTGCCCTTCAGCTGAGTGGCTTGCTAGGTCATTTAAGAGAGCAGTTGAGAGTCAACCACATTGCTGTGGCTCCAGAGTCACATGTAGGCCAGACCAGGTAAGGATGCCAGATTCCCTTCCTTAAAGGACATTAGTCAACCAGATGGGGTTTTTCTGACAGCCAACAATGTTTTCGCGGTCATCAGTAGCTTCTTAATTCCAGATTTTTTTTATTGTATTCAAATTCCACCACCTGCCCTGGTGGGATTCGAACCCAGGTCCCCGGAACATTAGCTGAGTTTCCTGAATTAATAATCTAGTGATAATGCCACTAGGCCATTGCGTCCCCTTGGACAGATTGTCACCTGCCTCATCCCCTGTTCACCCTGAGTTAAAGTTGGGGCTCTTCCTTCAGCAGGTGATGGTTAGAACTGGGTTTGCGTAGCCTTACACGTGAGATAGAGATTTAGATGATGAGACTGACTGAGAGTTGAGCTTCTCAGACATGAGCAATGTGAGAAATTTTGGTGCTGTCGATGCTCTGTGCAGACGTTTTGAATTGACACTGAATAGTGAGATGCAGCTGCAACAGCTGCAGTATTCTTGGCATAAGCGCAGATGTCAGGCTTAAGTGTTTGCAATTCCTGTGACTCTGTCTCGCCATGATCTTATAGAGACTGACATTCCAACCTCAGTGATAGATTAAGCCAGACCAATCCATAGACTGTTAAAATTGCAATAATGCACAATTCATACGCTTATTAAAAGTAATAGCACTGCGACCAAAGTGGTGAAAACCTCACTGATTTTGCTAATCAGTGTTGGTCATTGAAAAATAGATTGGGAAATATATTCAGATCAGGTTTGATCTTAGGAATGGCAGAGTCTATTTGAATAAAAATTATAAATGTGGTTTACGATAAGCATACAAATTACAGTTAGAGGCACCTCTTTCTCCCTCTATCCCTCTCTTCAAATATAGACTCACACACACATGCAGGCATGCAAATTGTAGATTGTATTTTGTCTGTTTGCCTTATGATTGAAGATATACATTGAAAATAAAGAATGCCATTGCATAGAATAATCCTTTTTTCTTTCAACCCGATTATATAAGATTTGGAAGCAATGGCAACTGACTCAGTTGTGTGAAAGTGGTGTAATACAATCTATATTTGTTTTTTTTAAAACATCTGTTTGATTTTTGAGTTAGTGCTGCCTTACCAGTCACAGCGCAGTAAGATAAAAATCCATTCAATTAGTCTTTAATGCTGGCCAACTAAACCTTTGTGCTTTGCGAAGGCATTGATGCTTAGAAGATAGGTCAGTGTTTCTCGACTCAGTGCTTTCTGGATCTCAAAATAATCGAAAGGTTCATAAAATATGAAGTCTACAGTATGATTGGAACATTTATCTTAAAGGTGGTGACTTGCCCATGAATAAATCTTCAAAAAATCTCACCAATTTTTCTCTTTCTTTCTTGTCCTGCACTTTATACTTTTCATTCCATGCTGTTTTTGAAGCAGATTTATATTATTGACAGAACTCAAAGGATGGGCAAGGAATGCACACTAGGTCACTCGTTAATCTTTGTTTTCTGTCATTGATTCATAAACCATGTAATCCCTAGAAATACTAATTCCTGAGCGTTTAGCAGTCCCACATGTTATATTGTTCTGCTGAAATCCCTCATGTTGTTCAGTGTTTCAAAGTAACATGTTTCATTTCTTTTGAAAAGATGGATCAAGACAACTGGGAAGACTTGAAGGTCAAGAATTTGCTGACTATATCTGAAAGAGGGGGAAAAAGGAAGCCTTTTGTACCAAATATACATAGTTCCCTGACTCCTGTTAGAAAACTACAGTGATGTACTATCCAAACAAGTTTGAACCCAAATCTTCGGATATTGGCCAATAATTTTTTTAAGGCTTGAAGTTTAAAAAATCTTAAAATGTTGTGGAAATTTGTTAGATGTTAAGAATGTAGAAGGGAAGACTTTACTTTGAAATACAGCATCTGTACATCAGCACTGACAAAAACTGGCAGGAAATCAGCTCTGGATTTTTTTTATTCATTCAAGGGATGTGGATATCGCAGGCCGGGCCAGCATTTATTGCCCATCCCTACTTGCCCTTGAACTGAGTGCTCCATCATTTCAGCAGATATGTAAGAGTCAACTGCATTGCTGTGGGTTTGGAGTCACATGTAGGCCAGATTTCCTTCCCTAAAGGACATTAATGAACCAGATGGGTTTTTACAACAATTGGCAATGGTTTCATGGCCATCATTAAACTTTTAATTCCAGATTTATTATTGAATCCAAATTTCACTATCTGCTGTGATGGGATTTGAACTCGGGTCCCCAGAGCATTACCCTGGGTCTGTGGATTATTAGTCCAGTGATAATACCACTACGCCACTGCCTCCTCTCCTGGATGAAACATCAGCTGCCAATGAGCCAAGGACCTGATTTTGGGCTGAGTACATATGCCATGTAAGAAATCTCACAACACCAGGTTAAAGACCTTTAACTTTAACTTGGACTTTAACCTGGTGTTGTGAGGCTTCTTACTGTGTCCACCCCAGTCCAGTGCCAGCACCTCCACATCATACATATGCCATGCCATGCAATACCATAAACAAATCATTACGAGAAATTTCATTAATCCTTTAAAGGAATAAAGGGGCCAGAATGATATTAACAAAAGAATGGGTGCACTAGAAAACATCCTAGCTTGTTAAAGCAGGTTGTGGAATGAAATCATCTTGTTTAAGCCTGAGAATGCAAACTCATTGGAATTGTTGCTATGTAAAAGATAAAATAAAGCAATGGGGGGAGGAATTTTCAACTGGCCACCCAGTAAAACTGACATTGTGGATCAGCCACCCATTATAAAACACAGAAACACTCAACTCATTTACCTAGATCTGCACCTGAAATGCTGTAACCTGCAAGGCTACAGACCAAGTGCTGAAAATGGGATTAAAATGAGCTGCTAATTTAATTTTTCTCTCTCATTTTTGGCCGGCGCAGACATAATGAGCTAATGGCCTCTTTTTATGCCGTGACTTTTCATAGAATCCTTATAGTGACAGAGTATCTTATCCAGGCTGTCTTCCCTGCCCTATTCCATAGCCACACACGTTTCCCATGGCTAATCCATCTAATTTACACATCATTGGATGTTAAGGGGCAATTGAGCATGGCCAATTCACTTAACAGGCGCATCTTTTGGACTGTGAGAGGAAACCGGAGCACCCGGAGGAAACCCACGCAGACATGGGGAGAATGTGCAAACTCCACACAGACTGGTTCTAAAACCATCAAATCTTTACTTTTGGTGAAATGCAGAAACAACAGCTGGGCAGATTTAATTGCTTTTACACCATACCCATTAGTACATTTGGAGAGCAAGTTGAAAATGTATCCCAATGTTACCCAAGTTTTAGAAGAGTTAAGAAGACTTTTTGTCAAGCATATGTAGAGTTGGTTTAGCTGACATTTTGCAAGGTCATTTCTAAAGGGTATCATTGAAACATAGAAACAGGAGTAGGAGTAGTCCATTTTGCCCTTCGAGCATGCTCCACCATTCAACATGATTATGGCTGATCCTCTATCTCAGCACCATACATCTCCAGCACCCTGTCCATACACCTTGACACCATTAGAGTCATATGTGTGACATGAGTAATGGATGCTGATGATCTATGGATCAGGGATGATGGAGAAGTAATGAAGGAGGAGGTACATCCTCGTGCAATTAAATTTTGTCCACGTCTGGATATATGGCCCCATAAAGGCTAATATGAACTTACAGATGAACAATACTCCACGGGTTCCAGCTATTTTTTAATATTCATTCATGGAATGTGGACATCACTGACCTGGCCAGCATTAATTGCCCATCCCTAATTTCCCTTGAGAAGGTGGTGGTGAGCTGTCTTCTTAAACCACTGCAGTCTATGTGGTGTGGAACAGATCTAGTCAGACCCGGATCACTTGTACTTGCAACTGATGTGAAAACAACAGCAGCATTAAATGTTTACCCCAGTATTAAAGCATCAACTGGTAATTTTACTCAGCCGATACACAGCCAACATTAGGGTTTCAGAGGTAAATGGACATCTGTACAGCAACATGGAACAATGATTTCTGACGCACTAATGGCGAGGCGATGGCCTAGTGGTATTATCGCTAGACTATTAATCCAGAAAATCAGCTAATGTTCTGGGGACCTGGGTTCAAATACCGCCACAGCAGATGGTGGAATTTGAATTTAACAAAAAATATCTGGAATTCAAAATCTTCTGATGACCATGAAACCATTGTCGATTGTCAGAAAAACCCAATGTCCTTTAGAGAAGGAAATCTGCATTCCTTACCTGGTCTGGCCTACATGTAACTCCAGAGCCACAGCAATGTGGTTGAATCTCAATTGCCCTCTAAAATGGCTTGGCAAGCCCTCAGTTCAAGGGCAACTAGGGATGGGCAATAAATGCTGTCCAAGCCAGCGACGCCCATGTGCCACCGATAAATAAAAACAACAGGAACTGCAAGTCTGGTGTCCACCATATTGGAATGAGCTTCCCAAGGCATCCAGAATGTGTACCAACACTACTGAATTCAATAACTAAATAAATAAGGATGGTACTCTTGTTGGAGGAATCTTTTCCTATTTTGGTCTTCCGCAGTGCCTGACTTGCCACATGCTAAACTGAGGCGGCAATTCACAGCCCTTAAAGGTAGCACTGTTTATGAAGATCAGACAGTACTTCAAAGATAGGATAAGATCTTCCGGCCCTTCCTGCCTGCAGGTCTTCCAGTCCTGCTGAAGGTGAACCCCGTGTGGTGGGTTCCCCGATGGCGAGATAGGTGAGCCATGCAAAGTGCTGTAGACATTGGTGGGACCAGATGATTCTATCGACAGCCAATGGCAAGCCAAGCCATCTCCGCCAGCGTGGGAGGCCTGGAAAATCCCATCTGTAGTTTCTGGTTTGTCATTCCAAGTTGCTGGTTAACTTCTGGGCATTTGTTTTAAGCTTGAATTCTGACTCTGGAAAATTATGTTTAACTGCTCAGAGGATTTTGCAGATGTTGCGTTCTTTGGCTGCCTTCCAAACTCTTTAACTGTAGTCGTGTGCCCTGTTAGGGCTGCTTTCGGAGCTGAAGATTGATGGCGATGTGGGAGGAAGGCAATAGTGAGTAGGAGCAGCTGCAACAAGAGGGAGGAAGAGAGCTCTGCTCAGGAGGCTGTGGACATATTTAAGGAGCACTTCTCCCACATGAACATCACTGAGGAGCATTGGATGAGATGCTTTCACTTCACAAAGGAGGGTGTCACAAACCTATATCACCTGCTAGAGCCACAACTCAAATTTTGTACCAGGGAATGCAGAGCACAGCGTGTGGCTGTCAAACTCAGGGCTTCAGGCTGCAACTGCACAGCTCACTGCCGTACACCATGAGAAACAGCTACAACACATTCCCCTTGTGAACCAGGATGAGAGCTGGACCCAAACCTGGCCTGGGTGACAAGCTTCCTGAGGGCACAAAATGTCACATACGTCACTGTCACTGGGTCAAAATGCCTCCCGAATAGCGGTTTGGGTGTACCTACACCATAATCCCCTCACTCACTAAATTTGCCCAGTTAAGCAAGTACTCTTTGTTCTCCAATTCACACTATCTGCTACCTTGCCTTTATGCCACTATCAGCGCCTTCTTTGGCCCCTTTAGTAGGGCAGTCGGTTAGCTTAGTTGGCTGGACGGCTGATTTATGATGCAGAGTGATGCCAACAGTGTGGGTTCAATTTCCGTACCGACTGAGGTTATTCATGACATTATTCAACCTTGCCTCTTGCCTGAGGTGTGATGATCCTCAGGTTAAGTCACCGCCAGTGTATAGTCACTTGTGGCTATGGTAACTTTACCTTTTGCCTTTCTTTGCACCATATGGACTGCAGTGTTTCAAGAAGGCAGCTCACCACCACCTTCTCAAGGGCAATTAGGGATGGACAATAAAAATGCAGGCCGAGTCAGCAACGCCCACGTCCCGTTAACGAATAAACAAAAAATACTGTGCCTACATGCACCTCATTACCAAGCTAGAGAATCGACTGAATAAAACACAATTCCAATCCCTAAATGTACAGTTGGTTTGATACCACAGGCAGCGCATTGAGCTGGAATGTGTCTGTGTTCCTGGCAGCAGCCGTGGTGGTTTGTTCTATTGAAATGCGATGTGCCGGAAGGTTTGGTATATGCTGTTAATTTATGATGAAGCGTCTGTAATCGAGAAAACTGTGATCTGTTAGCCGCGACTCAATGGTGGCATTCTCACTTCTGAGTCAGTAGGTTGCGGTGGCTGGGTGGGGGGTGAGGGAAGAGATTTAGGTCCCATTCCAGAGATTTCAACACAAAATCCAGGCTGACACATCAGTGCCGCAGTACGGGAGTGCTGCATTGTCAGAAGTGCCGTCTCTCAGATCAGCTGTTAAGCCCAGGCTTCAGACACCCTTTCAGGAGGATGTTAGGTGCATTGGCCATGCTAAATTCTCCCTCAGTGTAGCCAAACAGGCACCAGAGTGTGGCGACCAGGAGATTTTCACAGTAACGTCATTGCAGTGTGAATGTAAGCCTACCTGTGACTAACAAATAAAACTTTAAAAGATCCCATAGCACTATTTTAAGGAGAAGAGGTGAGACCCCCTGGTTTCTTGGTCAATATTTATCCCTCAACCAGTATCACAGTGAGAAAACAAAATCCTCTCACGACAACATTGTTATTTGTGCTAATATTGTCTGCCACACTTTCAACCTCACAGCAGTGATCACACTTTAAAAGCACTTTGTTGGTAGTAAAGCTTTTTGGGATCTTCGGAAAAAGTAGAAGGTGCTCTATAAATGTAAGTCTTTTTCCTTTTTCTAATATATATGAAAATTAATAGGACCAATAATAGTAAGTGGTGTATGTGGATATCTCAGGCTCTACTGCACATGTCTTCATGACCGAGCATTGACACTTCTATATCATGACTTCTATATTAGGCCAGCCCTGTCAATGAGGACCTCTAGTGGTGGGAGTTAGGTATTAAAACCTCAAACACTTTCAACTTTCACACAAGGTGCAGCCACCGTTGCGATTTTCATTGTTTTCTTGACTTAAATCAAACTTGGATAGTTAGTGACACTGAAATAAACGATTGAAGCGATGATGTGCGATGAATATTCCCTTATTACACTCACATTCAGATCAGCCGGCCCAGTTTCCCTGCTTCAAGAAATACTCTCTGATAAGCTGGATTGATAATTCCGTCTCTTGAAAAGGTCTGAGAATCTCAGATTATCTCAAAATCTTGTTGGTTAAGGGTTGTGAAAAGCCTGGGGCATGTTGGACTGCCACCTGTTTCTTTAAACTCAGGACGAAAGGCCTTTTAATCCAAGGTGATCTGAAAGGGAAAGCTGCGCAGGGTAGTGGGGAAAATAAATGCAGGGAGAGTGGCACTAGGAGAATTGCTCCTGATGGGACAGATTGGCCTCCTTCTGTGCTTTAACAATTCTATGATTACTGTGAATTAATATGAGGTGGAATTCTCCCATGTTGACTCTAAGTGCTCCCGCTGGCGTCAAAACAGGAGTGATTCGCGTTGCCACTGGCAACGCCCAGCAGAGGCTGTCCACCATATTTAAACAGGCCAGTCCACCCCCCTGGGAAACATGTGGCTCCTCCAGCTCCAGCTACACTGGAGTCAGAAATCACCTCCAGGATTAACAAGCAGGAGCAGCATGTGAGTGCTCCCTGCAATCTGCACATTCACTGCAGCAATGAAGGCTGCAGGAGAGAGTAGCCCCAAGATTTATCGATGCTGATGGGGACTGCCACTGAGGAGAGGAGGGCCACCCACTTGACTCAGGTACAGGGGACCATGTCAGAGAACGTCACCAACATCGCTCACACTATTGTGGACCTCCAGGACTGGCATTGCTAGATGACATTGAGGTTAATGGAGCTCACTCCAGCTCCCCTCCATCCCTTGGAGTGACCTGGGGGCCAGCGAGCACCACAAGGGAGGAGGAAGCACTGGAACCCATTCTGGGGCTTCCCACCAGGGATCTCCTTCTGACTCCCCCCTCCCTCCTGACTCTGGCGCATCTACTGGGATTTGGGAAAAACACGGTGATATCTACAATTTGCCTGGGACCCTCCAGGCCCAGGCCTTCCAGAGGCCACCTGCCAGCTCAACCTTCAACAATACCATTATTCCTATGAAACTCATCTCCAAACTCCATGGCCTGGGCCTCGGCTCCTCCTTCTGCAACTGGATCCTGAACTTCTTATCCAAAGACCATAATCAGTAAGGATAGGCAACAACACCTCCTCCACGATCATCCTCAGCACCGATGCCTCATAAGGTTGTGTTCTCAGCCCCCTACTATACTCCTTATACACCTATGACTGTGTGGCCAAATTACCCTCCAACTTGATTTTCAAGTTTGCTAACGACACCACCATAGTGGGTCAGATCTCAAACAATGATGAGACAGAGTACAAGAATGAGATAGAGAATCTGGTGAACTGGTGCAGCGACAATAATCTCTTCCTCAATGTCAACAAAACGAAAGAGATTGTCATCGACTTCAGGAAGCATAGAGAAGAACATGCCCCTGTCTACATCAATGGGGACGAAGTAGAAAGGGTCGAGAGCTTCAAGGGTTTCAAGTGTCCAGATCACCAACGAACTGTCCTGGTCCCCCCATGCCGACACTATAGTTAAGAAAGCCCACCAATGCCTCTACTTTCTCAGAAGACTAAGGAAATTTGGCATGTCAGCTACGACTCTCACCAACTTTTACAGATGCACCATAGAAAGCATTCTTTCTGGTTGTATCACAGCATGGTATGGCTCCTGCTCTGCCCAAGACCACAAGAAACTACAAATAGTCGTGAATGTAGCTCAATCCATCACGCAAACAACCTCCCATCCATTGACTCTGTCTACACTTCCCGCTGCCTCGGCAAAGCAGCCATCATAATTAAGGACCCCACGCACCCCGGACATTCTCTCTTCCACTTCTTCCATCGGGAAAAGATACAAAAGTCTGAGGACACGTACCAACTGACTCAAGAACAGCTTCTTCCCTGCTGCTGTCAGACTTTTGAATGGACCTACCTTGCATTAAGTTGATCTTTCTCTACACCCTAGCTATGACTGTAACACTACACTCTGCACTCTCTCATTTCCTTCTCTATGAACGGTATACTTTGTATAGCGCGTAAGAAACAATACTTTTCACTGTATGCTAATACATGTGACAATAATAAATCAAATCAAATCAAAATCTAATTAAATCAAATCAAAAAGCGCACCACAGGCCAGAGGGTGTGGAAAGCAGTAGGCCACCTACACCTCTGATGTGCAGTCTGAGGGAACACCTGGAAGGAGCGGGGAGACCACAAAAAGATAAGTTGTCACGGGTGAAGATTCACAGTGTTAGGGAGAAGGGGGCACCAAATGTTCAAATCCACCATTAAAACCTGTTTCACTCTTAGTCCGAGTAGCCTTTCACTTTGTGCGGTCAGCCTCATTAGTGGGGGATGGTGGAATGGCGGTGGGTGAAGCTCCTCTCTCCCATTCTGACCTTACCATCCCACTGTCCCTGCAGACTTACCCTCAAGCGGGAGGCCATGCAAGTCAGAGTTACGCATGCATCCTGATTGACAATTAGACCACTCTGTCTGCCAAAGTTCCTCTCACTTCCCGAAACCCCCCAAATCCCCTCCTCCAGTTGCCCAGTGTCCCCATCACACAAGGAGCTGGGATAACAGTGGGATGTCATGAAAAAGTCAGGAGTCAGACATTTTGCGACACTGAGGAGCACAAAGTTTTCCTTACCCTCCTGCCTTACAACCAGACCCAATGACACTGCCAACCCAGGCCCATCACCCTGGTGTGATGCAACAGTGACCAGGGTGGCCAGGGGGAGCACACGTCATGGGATGGGGGATTGGGTTGACAGGTCGGGGGAAAGCAAGGATTGTGAGAAAGGGGGGAAGACAAGGATTGAGAGGGAGAGGTGAAGGCAAAGGTTGAGAGGGAAGGTGGAAGACAGGAGTTGTGAGGGAGGGGGAAAGACAAAGGTTATGAGGGAGAGGGAAAGACAAGGGTTGATAGTGTGACAATACTGAAAGAAATGTCTTTTAACCATGTTCATTTGTAGAATTTTATTGGTGCCATGATGTTTGTAACCAGTGTCATGTATTGTTACTGAGGCAGTATAAATGACATCATGTTTATTGTTTATCTGTCCTAATGTAGTGTCCTGGGGTTTAATGGTCCCTTGGGGATTGCTGAGTGGAGCTTGATCAGAGGATGATTAACAGGTCAGGTGATATGTCTGGGGACAGCTATGCTTCAGAGAAAAGACCAGTTTTAGTTTCATTTTCTCAGTTGCTCTTAGAATCTGGTGGAAGAAGGCAGTGTCTCTGTCTCTCTCTCTCCCTCCCCAGAGGCTTGGTGAATGTTCCAGGACGGGCAAGCCTCATAGATTTGATCCAACATTCAAAAAACCAATTCACATCAGGTGTGAAAAAGCTGCAAAATCCAGAATCATGTGAGCAAACTTGTTTCTGTGCCCAGTCTGAAGAAGTTTGTATATGTGTGGGATGGTGTTTAACCTGGAACAACATAGATAGCTAGGTGTTAGGAGTATACTGTGTTCTGTTTAAGTCTTGTAATTGGCAAAAGTTAGGCTAATTATTTTTGGTTATATTTTAACTGTGTTCTTAAATAAAATTTGTTTGATAAAACCTTCCTAGTGGGTCATTTGAATCATATCTGGAGTGAAACAGCTTATGCTCAGCCTAATGCCAAAATCAAATATAAAAGTAAGGGTCTAGGCTAACTTCAGAAAACACCATAGAGTTTCAGGCCTGGGTCTTAACAATAGGGAGGGGGTGAAAACAAAGGTTGTGAGTGAGGGGTGAACACAAGGGTTCGGAGAAAGGGGGGAAGGACAAAGGAATGAGAGGTGTGTGGATAAGGGATGGGGAGGTGGAGAATGGGGTTGGGGGCATTAAGCTGCAGGACGTGATTCCCTCTAGGTGGTGAATCTGGAGGCTATGAGGACCTCCCTGGTTCTCTGGCCCTATAGCACCCTGACCACTACAGCTCCAGCGTCCCCCAGGCCCTCTTCGGGCTCCTCCTTTGCCGCTTCCTGGTCCTCAACCTCATCCTCCTCCGCCTCCTCGGTGCCAGGTGTGCTAGAAACTGGCATAGGTGACACACTGTCTTCCTTTGCTGGCGCAGTTTTCTGTGGTACATGTAGGCCAGCAGCTCCTCAAAATGCCAGCACTTCCTGTAGATCTGGGGTCTATGGTCTCGCTTTCTTCTTCCCCCCTCCTCAGCCTGATGGGTAGTCTAAGCCTCTGTGGCAGTCCTGTGATCTTCTGGGTCTGGCTGCTGTGGTTTAGGGTCACGCCTGGACTGAAGCTGGCACTCTCGCCACCTTCTGCGTGCCTAGGTGCCAGTCAGGAACAACAAGGTGAGTTAGCCTGGCTTCAAACTAAAATTCACCTTCTATCGGAGGGAAGGGAGAAGGAGAGAGAGAGAGAGATGCAGTCAGCAGTGTTATCCATCTTTTTACTGTAGCACTCTCCCTCATATCTATCTGGTGCAGTGGTTGGAAACTGACCAACTCTGACAACTCTCCCCCCCCCCCCTCCCCCACCACCTCCTGCCCCCAACCCTTTCTTGCACGGCAATGCTTTACATGGTCTTTATATATTTTCCTTACTCCCTGATTTCCTGGAGCGCAGACAGCAGGGAGCACTTAAGCATAATCCAGGAATGGTGCTCCGTCCTTCCAGTGGACAGTTTCTGGCACCTTAAATTGCAACGTAATATGTCTTTATATGAAATACTTCGATCTGCCATTTTAATTGTAATAAATGGGTTAATTCCCAGATTAAATTACTGACCCGAGGAGTTTCACATGATTCTGGGTGTAATTTCAAGGCCTGGCCTACAGTGGATGAGATTAGGAATATAATAAGGGATGCATGGTATTACTTCCTTTTTGTATTTCTCTACTTCTGGACAACACTAGTCATATAGTCATAGAGTTGTACAGTGCAGAGAAGGCCCTTCGGCCCATCGAGTCTGCACCGACAATAACTATCACAAAAGGCGCGCTAATCCCATTTTCCTGCACTTGTCACATATCCTTGAATATTATGATATTTCAAGTGCTCATCCAAATACTTTTTAAAGGTTGAAAGTCTTCCATCTCCACTATCTTCCTAGGCAGTGCATTCCAGATTCTCACCACCCTCTGAGTGAAATGTTTTATTTTCTCAAATCCCTTCTGAATCTCCTGTCCCTCGTCCTAAAACAATGCCCTCTTATGATTGACCCCTCATTCAAGGGGAACAACTGCTTCCTATTCACCCTGTCCATGCCCCTCACCTCAATCATGTCCCCCCTCAATCTTCGTTGATTGAAAGAAAACAATCCTAGCCTATCCAGTCTCTCCTTATAGCTCAAATGTTCCATCCCAGGCAACATCCTGGTGAATCTCCTCTGTACCCCTTCAAGTGCAAATCACATCTTTCCTATAGTGGGGTGACCAGAACTGTACACAATACTCCAGCTGTGGCCTAACCAACGTTCTGTACAGCTCCAACATAACCTCCTTGCTCTTAAACTCTATGCCATGCCTGATGAAAACAAGTGCCCCATATGCCTTCTTAACTACCCTATTCACCTGTTTTGCTGCCTTCAGAAATCGGAGTGGCACGGTAGCACAGTGGTTAGCACTGCTACTTCACAGTGTCAGGGACCCGGGTTCGATTCCTGGCTTGGGTCACAGTCTGTGCGGAGTTTGCACATTCTCCATGTGTCTGTGTAGGTTTCCTCTGGGTGCTCCGGTTTCCTCCCACATTCTGAAAGACGTGCTGGTTAGGTGCATTGACCCGAACAGGCGCCGGACTGTGGTGACTCGGGGAATTTCACAGTAACTTCATTGCAGTGTTAATGTAAGCCTTACTTGTGACTAATAAACAAACAAAAAAAATCTGTGACTAAGTACCCCAAGATCCATCTGTTCCTCTAGTCCTTGAGGTGGCACAGATAATTGTGTCACTATATGCTAGATATTGCCAGCATGTGAATAGACTGAACTCAGCCCATTCATGTAGACAGTGATGTGAATATTTGTTTTCTTGTCCTGAATATAAGTTTGCAACCAGAAACAGAGAAATTACGAATGTGACTTAGAAGCAATTATGAAAATAACCAAGCTTCTGAAAGCAGTTCCAGTATAATTGTACTAGATATTTATAGAAAATTATCTTTTGGATCTCTTTCAGAGGAAGGTAGAGCATGTTTTGAAAGGTGAATAACAGCTTTCATGCCTAAAGGAGTACGTAAATTAGCCAACCATGCAAGAAGATTTTATCTACTCATTACATGTAACAAAAACAGGAGACCCTGTTCTACTAAAAAGTTAAACAGAAAGTGCTCAGAAATCCTTCCCTGTCACTCCTAGATGATTGTAGTTGACAAATAAGATCAATGAGAGGTTCTCCATTGTATTTTTCAATCTCCTGAAGTAACTTTGGAAACCATGGCAAAATGTTGCACTGTCATTTCCACGCAAAAAATGGCAATATATTGTCATAACCATAATGAAAAAGAAAACACTGAATTATGTCTGGAAATACTGAACTTTGAATAAGGCCTGTGTGTTTTTTTACAAGCCAAAGATGTCTGAGGATGTAAAGTCAGTCATTGGTTGAATTTCTGGTGGGCGATACTCTGAGAGACAATGGAACTCCACCCTGCTTCCAGGTAAGGATAGTTCTAAAGCATACAGAATGTAATTGCCATCTCTGTTGGAGACAATTGGAGATGAGTATCATCTCATCAAGAGATATCCTGTGCATAATGGCCAGATGGATTAGTGGATTTCGCCTTCCAGCAATATACAAAGACTGGAGTAAAAGCCAGCTGAAAATCTTCCCCAATGTGTGCATTTGTGTGTGTGAACCAGTGTTAGGCTGTCAGAACTTGTGTGGCATGGAAGCAAAAGGCCAGCTAGCAGCAGCACCCCTGCAAAAGCTTTTTGCAGGTACATGTTTATCTCTCTCCCTGATTGTTGAAGCAAGCCAAGTCACCAAACTGCAGAACACTGGAATTTCAAAACCCACTATTCACCTGCTGAAGGCAGCGCTGGAGGAATCTCAAATCACAATGTCCGCAATGCTCAATCATCTACTCACACGTCAAGAATTGTTTCATTTACTTCTTTACTCACTTAGTTTGGACTCAATTCTCACTTCTAATCTGTATGAAATATATTAATGTGTTTTATCATCTTCTTCCTCTTTAGTAGTTAAGAAACTTACTTTACCTTCAGCTGAAGAAAGCCAGGTTAAATGGGCTCCTTTTAAAACATAAATATTGGGATTGGGAAAAGGTAACCGCAAAGGTTACTCATTTTAGATTAATCTTGTTGCAACTAGCAGAGGGGGTTGATTAAAGAAAGAGAGTCATTTCAACCCCGTTCCCTCAGGTAATAACAATTTGGGGAACCCCAGCCAGACGGTATCAAATTGAGGGATATCGCTCAGGTTAACAAATTTGGGGAACCTCACCTGGGGAATGGTCATAACAATATTGGAAAAATTCCTATGGAAATTCAAGGTGAATTAGATGTTATTTCACTCAATAGATTCTCTGGGGGTGATCTTACTGGCTCGTCAAGCTAGTTAAAGATCGTGAGGGATGCGAAAAACTGGGCTCATGCTCGATTTCTCGCCTCTTGCGATCTTATCTACTCTGGATTGCTGGCGTGATTAGCCTCACGACAAATTTTTATTTTAATATTATTAGTGATTCCTGGAGGCAATCATCCAGGCTCACTTAATGGCCTCACCACTGGAGGTCCTCCATGGTGAAGATCACGTATAGTCCCCAGCAACGGGGAATAGATGTGGTGGCCTTGCCAATTGAGGCCCCCTGGGTGGTTGGGAGTGGCGGGGAGGCCACGTCCACCTGGCACTGCCAGCCTGGGATCCTGGCACTGCCAGCCTGGGACCCTGGCAGTGCCAGCCTGGGATCCTGGCAGTGTCAGCCTGGCACCCTGGCACTGCCAGTCTGGGTCTGCCCACTGGCACCCTGGCACTACCCACCAGAAATCAGGCAGTGCCAAAGGACAGAGCCATGATAAGGGTGGGGCCTAAGGAGATGTGTGTGGTCACAATAGGGGCAGGGTGTAATGAGAGGTGGAGGAGCTGTGCACTCTGCAATCAGGGATCGGCTGGGGCAGCGATTGACCGGGCCATGGGGCTGGGGGGGCAATCAGCCGAGGGTTGGGGGAATGACAGATCTCTCTGTTCTGTTGCATAGAACACCAAGAGATCCACACATGCGTGATAGTGCTCTCTTTTGTGAACAACTGGCTTTCCAGCGAGAATAGACTCCATCCACTCCCCTTTCAGGCGTGATTCCCACTTTGCCTCTGTTTTTGCACCAAGTGCCATAAGGTCATATCTGAAAGTTCGCTGAAGAAATGGGTGCGATTCTCTCCCGTTTCCACACGTTCGGCGCTTCAAATTCTTTTGGTAAGATGGCCCCCTTTGTTTTATTCCATTCATTGCCTCATCCTTCCCTATTTCTGAAATCTCTTCCGCAACTGCAATCACTTCACAAAAACTTCTCGAATTCTAACATGTTCTGAGTTCTCCCCTGCATTTGTCCTGACATTTTGGACTGGACTGTCACCTTTATCCTGGAAATGTGTGCCTAAACCTACATGTCACTCTATCACCCTCTTTTCTTTATCACCTTCTTTATTACCATCACCTTTAAGCAAGCTTTTGGTCACCTTTTCTAATATCTCCTCTTCCTGCTCAACGTCAGTTTTTTGATTACCACTCTAATGTGCCTTGGGACATTTCCTGATGTCAATTGTGTGATATTAATATGCGTTGTTGTTGCTGTTGGAAATCTCATGCTTCGATCAAAAGGCTAAATTGTCACTCGCGAATCGGAAAAATAAGCCTTGAAAATTTCCGACACCCACCTCAGAAATAAGTGCCACAAATGGTCTGATTTTTCATTCATGGTGGAGGGGTGTGGCAACTACAGGGTCTGCCAGGCCCAGCTCACAGCTCGGTGCTCCAAGTCTTTGTCCCAGTTGTACAAAAGCATTAGAACAAAAATCAGCCCTCAAACCTCACATCTTATACCCCATCACTGCCCTTACACACCCCATGCCCTTTGCATGCCATGCTACCTGATTCCCTACACCCACCTTCCATGGCCCTTTATAGCTCCATGCCAATTTAGTGCCAAGTCGTGCCAACCTATGGCCCCACTCACCACCCTTTGCTCACGTCAAAACTCCATGTCAACTCACCCAGTATCCACCATGGGCAGACCTCATGGGCTATGATGAAATGAAACAAAATAAAGCTCCAAATTTAAAACGTCACCATTTTTAGAAAAAGCACTAATTCATAGAAACGCATTCAATACATTTAAATTTCTTCACACACTTAATACCTTATAAAACACAGATTTCCTTCAAATTCGTAATCCCTTATGCTAACAAATATTTATATTCATTGTCCCACATCAAAGACAGCATATCTTGTCATAAGCACTTTGGGCTGTCAATCAAACTATGAACAGGTCCTGCACTGTGGAAAGAGTCAACAATAGGCTGTGGAAGGAATCAATCAGCACTAATCCTAGATGATAACCTCCAGGCTTATATAAACAGGCAAGCAGAGTCACAGAAAGCTGTTTTTTAATCAAAAAATTAAAAGAGCTTGTAGATGTAAATGACTTGACAGCCTGAAAGTTCCATTAAACACATCCACTTTTTACTTTTCTCAGATCTGTTCTCAACAATCTCAAAAGGCACCTTTTCTCTCCCAAAGGATGTGTTACTTTTCCCAAAGAGTATCCAGATCCCCCAAAAGTTATCTTCCCTCTCCAAAGACCTCTGGCAGCTTTCGACCATTTCCTCAAATATTAACAGCCAGAATGTTATGGCCATTCATGCTGGCGAGATTTCCCCATCCCACTACAGTTAACTGAGATTTGGCTGGGCGCCAAATTCTCTGACCTCACTAGTGTGGGAGCGTGGCATGAACAACCGGTCAAATTGCACCCCAAGAGTCATGTTTTAGACATTCCAGTAATGAAAATCGTAACTGTTTGAATGCAGCTACACTCCGACTCCTCTTTGCTATGTTCCATTTGGTCAACATTGAAGTCTAACTTGTGCTACCTTTAGGCCAACTAGAGGGTAATTGTTTCTCTGAACACTAACAGCTTTTGTTAAATTTAGCTAAGTACCATACTTCAAAACTTCAAGATGCTTTTCATCGACTAGCCAAGAGGAAGGATGTCCACAGGTAGAACTGGGCAAATCTTCAGCATTTAAAAAAGAGCATCTTGTGAAGTCAAGGCTGAAAGTTTAGACCATCACCAAGACTGACAAGAGCAGGAGAGGAAACAAGATAACTCCTAAACTCATGGTTCATCAAACATGGATGGTAAATATTCTCACATGCAACATGGAACAGAATGTGATACTAACAGAATTTTTTGTTTTCCTTTATTTTATCTGATTCCCCCCACTGCCTGAATTAGATGAATATACAGATTAAAGACTGGTCGATGTTTGTGTTTACACTCGACATGAGATTCTTTCCATCCCTCTTCATCTAACCCTGTCAGTATATCCTCTATTCCTTTTTCCCATTTAGTCCACTAGAATTTAGCTGGATGAGAGGAGATCGAATTGAAATATATAAAATTTGAACAGGGCTGGACAGATTAGATACAGGGAGGATGTTTTCCCTTGACAGGGGATCTACAACCAGTGGACACAGTCTCAGAATAGGGGATAGACCATTTAGCACTGAGATGAGGAAACATTTCTTCACTCAAAGGGTAGTGAACCTATGGAATTCTCTAACACAGAAGACAGTGAATGCCAAGTCGCTGAATATATTCAAGAAAGGGATATCAAGAGTATGTGGAGAAAATGGGAATATGGCATTGAGATCAGTTATGATCACATTGAATGGTGGAGCAGGTTTGAAGGGCTGAATGGCCTATTCCTGTTCCTAGTTTCAATGTTTCTTATTAGTTCAGAGTTGGGGAGGGATCGGGGTGGCTGTTGTGAGTTCGGAAAAGATGGAAACATGGGTTTTCCACATGTCCTCCAAAACCTTTAAGCTTTTTTCTGTAGGTTTCCCAACCATAGCCAGCCTAACTGACTGTCTGCTAGTCCGGCGGGAAAGAGTGCAGCACAAGGCTGCACCTGAGCTGGGCAGAGAACTGGTAGGTTTATTGGGTGGGGGAGAGTCATCAATGGGTGGGAGTAATTGTGTCCATGGACTAGTGGTCAGGTCGGAGTGGGGGTGTTCCATCATACAAGGGAATCCAATTGTGAGGTTATTGGCGAGTGGTTGGTAGTGAGGGGGGCGGGGGGGGCGGGGGGAGTGGAGGACAACAGTGTTACACTAGCAGAGCTGTGAATGGAAATTTATGAGGCATTTTAGTGTCCAAAGATGTGCAGGTTAGGTGGATTGGCCAAACTAAATTGCTCCTTAGTGTCCCAAGGTGTGTAGGTTAAGGGGATTAGTCGGGTAAATGTGTGGAGTTACGGGGATAGTTACGAGTAAGATGCTCCTTTGGAGAGTAAGTGCAGACGGGATGGGCCGAATGGCCTCCTTCTGCACTGCAGAGATTCTATGTTGCCATGATTCTATATTTTGGGCAGGTGGTGAAGAAAGATAAGGTTAAAAGCCAGTAATTGGATTTTATGCCTTATTACCATAAAAATCTCAGTTGAATGGGCTTGTTTTAAATTAGCACCTGAAGTGGTGGGGGTGATTCTCCCATCGTGACCCGCAACTTTACTGGTGGGTCGGGCTGGGAGATGCGCGTCGTCAGCCTTTTTCCGGGATTTGCGCATGAGCCGGGAATGCATGTGCATCTCCCAGAGCCGGGGAGCAGTCGGAGTCCAGACCATACTGGAAACCAGCGGGAAGGCAGGTAAGTCATTTGAATCTTTTTTAAATGTAGTTTAAATATGTTTTGCATGTGATTATTGGGAACTTGCCCGTCCCGATTGAATCACCCACCCCGCCAGGAGTACTTCATTCCGGCAGGGTTTAGAGTAGCTCCCCATGTTCGGGGAATGAGCGGGAGACCCGCCGGAATGAAGGGGGTGCAATCAGGCAGTGCCAAAGGGGGTCGGGCAGTGGGGGGTGGTGCCCCCTGGGTATGGGCACCCTGGCAGTGCTAGCCTGTGCCCCTGGCACTGCCCAAGGGGCAAAGTGCCCATGCCCAGGCATCGGGGCAGTGCCAAGAGGACTGTGAGCAGGGCCTGGGGTGATTGGTGGGGTTGGGGGGTCCACTGCCACTCTGCAGACAGGATCGATCTGTGCTGGAGGGAGGCCAGCGATTGGGGTGGGCTGGGGAGGGGTGGTCTGCCGGGGGGGGGGAGGAGGGGAGGGTGCTGGTCCCCGGGAGGGGGGGGAGTCTGACCCCAGGGGTGGGGTCAGCAGGGGAGGTCGGCCAGGGTCAGGGGGTGGGGGGATCGCCACTGCTGGGTGCGGGGGGGCTGGACATTAGAGCGCTCTGGGGTGGGGGGAGGGGGTCAGGACTGGCCTGGGAATTGTTGTGGGGGCCGTGATCAGGCTGTGGGGGTGGGGCAGCACTGTGGGGGACCCAGGCTGGCCAGTGATCGAGCCGGCCAGCAAACGGGGAGACTGACGGATTGGGACCACTGCGCATGCACAGAGTTCCAGAACTGTCAGTCTCTGGCGCGAATAGGCCCTGCCCCCTGGGTTTTTAATAAGATTCAGCATTGTGACCTCTGCACAGTGCACAGAGTGGGGAGATTCAAGTGTGAAGTTGAACTGAGAAAACAGTCGTGATCTAGAACAGTTTTCTTGCTAATTCAGCACTTTTGGGAGAATCACACCCAGTCAGAGCATTGTACAAGCTTGAAGTGTAACTAGCTTTCTGCATTAAATATTTATGCATTACAGTGAATTTAAATAATAGGCCAGCAACAGGAGCACTGCAGTATTTTGACTCTTTGTAGTTATTTTTTTACTTGACTGATGTCTTATTTGGTTTGGTCCTGCATTGAATAGAGTATAAGATATAGTTTAAGCTATCTCTCCCAGGAAATGTCACTCGAATTCAGGTGAATACTCAAATTATTTAATATGCCAGAACAATCTCTTTCTGTTTGACAGCAAGTACCCCAAATCATTGCACCTGAACATTGATTTTATGACATCCTAAATGTCATTCAACACTCTTTCTCACTTATAGCAGCAAACCTATTGATTGCTTGTTTATTATCGCTGAACCTCCAGACAGCCATGAGGCTATTTATCCTTGTCAAATTACTATCCACCTCTACAATTTCTATCCACACTGGTTGAGTGTATATGGTTCATGCATGTCTAGCATTCCATTATTTGAATATGTGCCAATCTCAACTTCAAGTACTGCGAATAATGTGTAAAAATCACAAGTCTTTTCTGTAATAGACCCAATCATCGTTCAATATGACTTAACTTCAGGTATTGGAAAGGAAATAACCTACACATGTTGGGCTGCCTGCTGCTTCAGTAATAAGTAGAAAAAAGACACAAGAGGTGCAAAAATCATTTTGTACCACCTATTGTCCCAGAATTTGATCTTTCGCTGCACCCTAGCTATGACTGTAATAAGACATTCTGCACTCTCTCCTTTCCTTCTCTATGTACAGTATGTTTTGTCTGCAAGAAACAATACTTTTCACTGTATACTACTACATGTGACAATAATAAATCAAATCAAATCAAATCAAACCAAATCAAAAAGCATTTGCTGAGAAAATAATAGTGAATTCATTGCGTACATTGATATTAGTGTGTAAATCACCTGGCAATAATTCTCTCATTGTCACGCAGTGGCATAATGGTATTGTCACTGGATTAGTAATCCAGAGACTCAATGCTCTGGGGACCTGGGTTCGAGTCCCAATATGGCAGTTGATGACATTCAAATTCATGGAGTTGATGATGACCATGAAACCACTGTTGGTAAAAACCCATCTTGTTCATTAATGCCCTTTAGGGAAGGAAATCCGGCGTCCTTCCCTGGTCTGGCCTTCAGATCCACAGCAATGGGGCTGACTCTCAAATGTCCTCAGATGCCCTCAGGAATGGGCAATAAATGTGATGCCCACATCCCATGAACGAATAAAGAAAATACTCTCTCCTCACGCTGGGGTCAACCTGCAGCCACACTAACAATAAAAGTCCCTTACCTCATTTCCCACAATCACTGCCACACAGTTAACTCCATCTCCATCCCTTCTGCTATTCTGTACCCTCTGCTCTCACTTCCCCAGACCTCACATCTGAGATATAGCACAGTTAATTTGATGGTGTTAACAGTAAAGTTTGGAGGACTGTTGACGTATTGAGGACAGGAGGGATAGTTTTGGGGAAATACTTTCCAGTGAGCCAAACGTTTGAATGGACCTACCTCGCACTAAGTTAATCTTTCTTTGCACCCCAGCTATGACTGTAACACTACATTCTGCACTCTCTCCTTTCCTTTTCTATGAACAGTATGCTTTGTATGGTGCATAAGAAACAATGCTTTTCACTGTATACTATTAGGTGAGAATAATAAATCAAATCAAATCAAAAAACCCATTCATGACGTAAAAGAAATTGAATGTGTTTTCAAGCCTACCGTCATGTGGTTCCCACAGAACAACTCAGAGGTAGCAACAAGGAGGGGAGCAGAGTTGCAACACGATGGAATGCCTATTTGTTTTCTGCTCCTGATCTCTTGTTAATGTTGAAAGAAAAGTTGGCCAGGATTGGAAGCTCCAAACTAGCGAGAGATAGAGATAGCGAGAGAATAGTAAAAGTAGGATGAATGGAAGACTAGCAGAAATATAGAGAGTGCGAGGAAACAAAGAATGAAAGAATGAGAAATAAGCAGAGGGACAATTACACGAAGAGAGAACGACCTTTTTCTTTGGTCAATAAGCAACACCGACCAAGCAAGTTATTAAAATGTCACTCTGCGCGCACACATTGGACAATTCTCGCTTGCAGCTAGCATCGATACACATACACACTTCAGATGTTTGGTAGTTAAATGATATATTTGAGCTTGAGGCAGTTCCAGAGAAAACTTTCAGACAAAACTTTCACTGCAGAAAGAATTGAATTATTTCCTCACATTCTATGAGTGTTCTACAGTGGCTGTTCAATCAGTGGTCAGTATATTTGAGTGATTTGTCACTTTTCTGCTTTTTGCCACTTTGAAATGGGGGTAACAGGATAAGAGGGATGCATTTTTATGTCTGCGGAGGACCTATTCTGTTGCAATAAAGCATTTTTGAGAGAAAACTTTCAGACAAAACTTTCACTGCAGAAAGAATTGAATTATTTCCTCACATTCTATGAGTGTTCTACAGTGGCTGTTCAATCAGTGGTCAGTATATTTGAGTGATTTGTCACTTTTCTGCTTTTTGCCACTTTGAAATGGGGGTAACAGGATAAGAGGGATGCATTTTTATGTCTGCGGAGGACCTATTCTGTTGCAATAAAGCATTTTTGTGTGTCACAAGATGCACAGCGTGCCAATTCAGGTCCAAAATAATCCACAAGTCAGAGGTGGTTCTATGTTTTTAGCTTATCCGGTAGTATCTTTAGGGCAGATTTGACAATATTCAGACTTCCAGGAGTGTCCACTGCATGGCGCTGTTCACTTTTCAGAACAATTTGCCTGAATTTGGCCAATGCTGCGTAAAAGATGGCAGAATTCTCAGTGCAAATTATATCCAGCACAAATTGAGTTTCTGTGATCCTTTGCATTAGTTTACAAAACATTACACTCGAGGCTGACACCCCACCGCCCCCCCATCCCTCCATGAAACTAGTCTAGACTAAATTAATCATCATTGTGAGTATATGTTAATTATGCTTGCTTGCAGGCTTTCAAAGAGGCTGTTAAAATCAGACTGGTTCTTCTGGGTGCAAGGACACTAATGGGCACTAATGGGTAAAGCTGCTGATATATATTTAATTTACTAAGAAACTGTCTTCTGTAAGCAAATGCGACTAGCAAACGGTCTCCAAGAGATTATTCATGTCCCTTTTGGTTGCTGTGAAGTCCTGCCGCTCACAGGGGTTACCCACCCATGAAATCTCGCAAATGGTGAAATTGCAAATGATGGACATGCTTTTCAATGGGCATCAGTTTGACAGGTTCCAACTACATGAGGACAGCATTGGTTTGTGCCGTTACAGTACAGCAAATTGTGGTACAGTACCCATAATACCCATAATACAACAGTCTCTGTGTAATACAAGACATATAGGAAAAAAATTTAAAGAGACCTTTAAGAAAAAAAGGAATCACCTCAAAACTGGCTGACAAAATTGGTGAACATTTCAAAATAGAATAGAGCCGATATTGCACAGAGCGATTCATGGTGGCAGGTGGCACAGTGGTTAGCACTGCTGCCTCACAGCGCCAGGGGCACGGGTTCAATTCCCGGCTTGGGTCACTGTCTGAGTGGAGTCTGCATGTTCTCCCCGTGTCTGCATGGGTTTCCTCCGGGTGCTCTGGTTTCCTCCCGCAGTCCAAAGACGTGTTGGTTAGATGCATTGGCCATGCTAAATTCTCCCTCAGTGTACCCGAACAGGCACCGGACTGTGGCGACTAGGGGATTTTCACAGTAACTTCATTGCAGTGTTAATGTAAGTCTACTTGTGACACTAATAAATAAACTTTAAAAAACTTTAGACATTCTCTTGTTAATCTCTCCACTTCAATTGCGCTTCAGCTGCCAGGGGTCGGTTTAGCTCAGTTGGCTGGACGGCTGGCTTGTGATGCAGAGCGATGCCAACAGCGTGGGTTCAATGCCCGTACTGGTTGAGGTTATTCTTGAAGGCCCGCCTTCTCAACCTTGCCCCGCCTGAGGTGTGGTCATCCTCAGATTAAATCACCATCATTCAGTTCTCCCTGTCAAAGGGGAGAGCGGCCTCTGATTTTAAGACCATAAGATATAGGAGCCGAATTAGGCCATTCGGCCCATCGAGTCCACTCCACCATTCAATCATGGCTGATATGATTCTCATCCCCATTCTCCTGCCTTCACCCTGTAACCCTTGATCTCTTTATTGATCAAGAACCTATCTATCTCTGTCTTAATGACCCTCAGTCGTCTGGGACTATGGTGACTTTACTTACTTCAGCTGGCAACCATCCAGGCATCACTTATCAGCTAATGTTCTGGGGATCCGGGTTCGAATACCGCCATGGGAGATGGTGGAATTTGAATTCAATACAAAAACTATCTGGAGTTAAGAAACTACTGATGACCATGATTGTCGGAGAAACCCATTTGGTTCACTAACGTCCTTTGTGGAAGGAATTCTGCTGTCCTTACCCAGTCTGGCCTACATGTGACCTCAGAGCCACAGCAATGCCCTCCGAAATGGTCTAGTAAGCCACTCAGTTCAAGGGCAATTAGGGATGGGCAATAAATGCTGGCATAGCCAGCAGTGCCCACATCCCATGAAAGTATAAATGCAGATTTTATGTTCAGTGATGTGCAAATGGGTTTGAGTGGGAACTTGAGAGAAAAAAATCTTTCTCAAATCAACAAGAGATACTTATTTACCCTGAACCATACAAAATTTTACTTACCTTTCTTTTGAATTGTATGCTTGATTCATTTTACTGATATATACAACATCTTTAGGTAAATGGCCTCAAGAACGTAAAGTCAAAGCATATTTATAGATTGATAATTCCTCGAGGATGCTTTCTATTCTGGTGCCTTGACAGTCTGGCATTCCCTGTCTGCACCTCTCCATCTCTCTGCCTCCATTATGAAATTCCTTAAAACCTACCCCATTGGTGATCCTTATGGTAATCACCTCATGTGGCTCGGAATCAAACTTCATTTAATAATGTAAATAAAAGCAAAATACTGCTGGAATCTGAAACAGAAAATGCTGGAAAATCTCAGCAGGTCTGACAGCATCTGTGGAGAGAGAATAGAGCCAACGTTTAGAATCTAGATGACCCTTCAGAGCAGGGTCATGCAGACTCGAAACATTGGTCTATTCTCTCTCCACAGATGCTGTCAGACCTGCTGAGGTTTTCCAGCATTTTATGTTTTTGTTTATTTAATAATGATCCTGTAAAGACACCTGGGGCTTTTAACTATGTTAAAAGTATAAACACAAGCAGTTGCTGCTGTTTAAAGTTTATTTCGGACTTTTTAAAATAGGAAATCACAGGTAGTTTATGTCAGATTTATTTTCCTATCGTCTCTACTTGTAACTCGTGCATTATATCTACAACTACCTCCCCGAGAGAGCTGAATGATCCACTCGATAACCACCACCTGGATGTACAGTCAGGAAATATATACCTTTTGTATCAAGGTAATTGTGGGGATTTTCTCTTAGAGCTTGTTATTTGTCCTTATAGTAGTACAGCCCAGGGTTTGCAACAGTGAGCTGGATACTGTACTGTAATCATGCATTTTTCTTTAATCTTTCTCAGGATGGATTGATGTCCACTCTTGTGAGACAAAGCAGCAAGTGGATTAACATTACATGTAATAGATGGACATGGATGATAGTGTTTCCAGTGAATTTCAATATGTTTCATAATGCTTTCCCCAACATGGAAAAGTAGCAAAGCACGTCACACTGTCAGTGGGCTAATTTAATCTTAATGACCAACAAATCTCTTGAAACTTGTTGAGAATAAACTTAGAAAGGGAAATCTCATTCAGGCAAAATGGGATGTGCAGCTCTCAGACGTATATATTTACTTAAGCAAACATAGTTTTTATCTCAAACACATCACAATAAAAATAGATTATGGACAAATACTACCTTGGAGGATACATTTTGAGAGCTCTTGCCTGTGGTATGGTTGTTTATTTGGTACCAACGTGTATTGGAAAATCTCTGATGGCTCATTTGTGATTTCCTGATACTGCTCGATAGTCAGTAATAACTGCTAAAACCATCCCTCGAGTCACATCGTGTTTACCAGTCAATCTGACTTGTCTGTTTTGAAATATATTCCTACCTAGTAAATTGACCAGAGGCCCAAATCAAACAAGAAGTGAAGCGATATTAGGGGCGATTTTTCAACCTTGCATCCCCGATAGAATCATAGAATCCCTACAGTACAGAAGGAGGCCATTCAGGCCATCGGGGCTGGACTGACCACAATTTCGCCCAGGCCTTATTCCTGTAACCCCATACATTTACCCTGCTAATCCCCTGACACTAGGGGGCAATTTAGCATGGCCAATCCACCTAACCCACACATGTTTGGAAAGGGAGCTTGTTCCAGTGGAGGTTAGGGAATGCACTGTGTTCACTAACAGATCTCCAAATTTCCAATAGATGTTTAAGTTGGAGAATCTCCTTACCAGGAGTGTGTTCAGAAAATTATTCCCACTAAATGAAGCGCAGATTACTTGTGAAGAAATGAACATGCCTGTAGTTTTCAATTGAAGAGCTGCATTAGCTTGAGAGTGAAGATCCATCTCAAATATCACAAAGCCTTGCATCCACACGCGCTTCCTATCCATCATAATTTAGGCAGATCACGTATCAAACTCCAAGCACCGTCCATTTGTGTCACATTTCAAAATAATATAAAGAAACAAAAAAATAATCACTTGCAATATGCAAAAACAATCTACAGGAGCAGAAAATATCTACAGGAGCAGAAAATATCTTCCCTTCCAAAAACAAAAGGTTGGTTCTAGTCTGCAACATGAAAAGCAATTAACCTTAGATTTAACTTTGCTGCATTTACTTAGCATCAATTAGAATTAATAACCTTAAAGGACACTCGCTTAAACTTTAGCAGCAGAATAATTAATTGTGATTGCTGGTATAATGTTCCCGCTCTTATGGAACAGAACATCCTTTGATTTATCGACAGGCGCTGTGATAGGCAACGCTAGTATGAGTCAAAATGCCGGATTGGATTCTGTAGTGTTTGGGGTGTCGGTTGGCAGCGAGTGCCAACCAACTGCTTAAAAGTCACCAATGGGCAACCCAGTCCGTTTTGAGGATCAGGCCTCATTAACATGTAGCTGGTAAATGTCTTAGAATAGTGCGCTGCAATATTTGCCTGGCTCCCGTAGCAGAAGTTTTGGCTTGAGGGAAGCGATCCATTTCTCAACTAAGGAAGAACCAGAGGCCGATTTTGTCTTGACTCCAGCTCCTCCTAATCTCAGAAAAACAAATTAAACTCTTTTGTGTTCACCTTTGTCTGAAGCACCAACCGAAACTGCGTGGAAATGGCACAGCACATCTCACCCAGCCGAGTCCTAAAATGACAATCAAGGTCCTTTGTAGACATACGATCCCACTTGACCTATCAAAGGGGAGGGAGTTTTACCACCCAGCTCCAGTGGATAATCCTGCTCCCAGTGGCAGGCCCTTAGTATTACGACAGCATCACAGCTTTGCTTTATTGAATCATCACTGTGCAGAAGGAGGCCATTCAGCCCATCGAGTCTGCACCAATTCTCCGACAGAGCATTTTACCAGGCCCACCTCTTGCCTTATCCCTGTAACCCCACACATTTGTCCCATTAATCCCCCTAACCTACACACCTTTGGACACTAAGGGACAATTTAGCATGGACAATCCACTTAACCCGCACATCTTTGGACTGTGGGAGGAAACCAGAGCATCCGGAGGAAACCCACGCAGACACGGTGGCGCAGTGGTTAACACTGTTGCCTCACATATCAGGGACCTGGGTTCAATTCCGACCTTGGGTGACAGTCTGTGTAGAGCTTGCACATTCTCCCCATGTCTGAGTGGGTTTCCTTCCAACAGCGGCCCCCCTCCCCCCACCGCCCACGATGCAGAGTGGCAGCGGGGGGCCCCTCCCGCTCTGATCAGGCTGCCCCAGCCTTGCCCCACCCCTCCAGTCCCCACCCCATAGGCTGTGCCCCCATGGGTCCCACCTCCTCCAGTAGGCCTGGGGCGCTGGTGCTGTGAAGCTACGGCATCTCCTCCGGAGCCTTCAACATGTCATTGATGAAGACTAACATCTCGCCAAGGCCATCCCCACACCCCCACTTCTTGCCTTCAAACAACCGCACAACCTCAAACAGACCATTGTCCGCAGCAAACTACCCAGCCTTCAGGAGAACAGTGACCAAGACACCACACAACCCTGCCACAGCAACCTCTGCAAGACGTGCCGGATCATCGACACAGATGCCATCATCTCACGTGAGAACACCATCCACCAGGTACACGGTACATACTCTTGCAACTCGGCCAACGTTGTCTACCTGATACGCTGCAGGAAAGGATGTCCCGAGGCATGGTACATTGGGGAAACTATGCAGACGCTGCGACAACGGATGAATGAACACCGCTCGACAATCACCAGGCAAGACTGTTCTCTTCCTGTTGGGGAGCACTTCAGCGGTCACGGGCATTCGGCCTCTGATATTCGGGTAAGCGTTCTCCAAGGCGGCCTTCGCGACACACGACAGCGCAGAGTCGCTGAGCAGAAACTGATAGCCAAGTTCCGCACACACAAGGACGGCCTCAACCGGGATATTGGGTTTATGTCACACTATTTGTAACTCCCACAGTTGCGTGGACCTGCAGAGTTTCACTGGCTGTCTTGTCTGGAGACAATACACATCTTTTTAGCCTGTATTGATGCTCTCTCCACTCCCATTGTTTTGTTTCTTAAAGACTGGATTAGTTGTAAGTATTCGCATTCCAACCATTATTCATGTAAATTGAGTCTGTGTCTTTATAAGTTCTGTTTGTGAACAGAATTCCCACTCACCTGAAGAAGGGGCTCAGAGCCTCGAAAGCTTGTGTGGCTTTTGCTACCAAATAAACCTGTTGGACTTTAACCTGGTGTTGTTAAACTTCTTACTGTGTTTACCCCAGTCCAACGCCGGCATCTCCACATCACGCTGTGAAGCAACAGTGCTAACCACTATGCCACCGTGCCACCAACTAACACTTGCAGCCATACCCCCCGTATGGGCAGCTTCCAAATCTTTCTCATCATGTCCAGTGTGTATTTGGGTATCATAGGGCATGCCCCTGTTTCATGCTCAAATTTCTGCATCATATTTACAAATGCATGAGTAACATTTCAAGTGGATGGAATGGTGATAAACGACAACTTAACTGGAAGGAAAAGCATCAATCAAAAGACTGCAAAGTGGATTCATAAACTTCCAAAAAGACCGTTTAGGATGTATGGAACCAACCAGCCAAATATTAAACAAACGTCACTTGACAAAAGTTTACAAAAAACAACATTTGGGAATCCATCATTTTACTCCATGTATTTTTTGAAAGTACTTTTCCATCTTGCTGTTTCCCTCAGCTGGAATAAGACTTGTAACAACAGGATTATATTGAATTTGTGAACTCACGAGGAAATGAATGAGCTTACACATATGAACCAATATTTTCCTCTCTCACTGATATTTCATTCATATATATAAAATAAACAAAGATTGTGGCAACAGGAAATTTAACGGAAAGTGTGCGTGTGTGTATACAAAGATTAAGATTAACTTCCTGTTTTCACATTTTTTACTCGTTCTTTTGTGTCAACATTTAATACCAAAACTGGACAAGGACTGGAAATCCTGGGTATACAGTTTCCTGTAATGACCACTAGATGGTAGTCTCTCCTAACTTCACCACCAACTTGTACTTTTTTTTCACAAAAAACTTACTCTCAGCGACTGGCTGTGAGCCATGTCATAAGCAATTTATACATACTGCCAATTATTTATTATAGGACATGACAATGAAATGAATGTGTGAATCCCTGTGTCTGTGCATGTTAAGATACAAACAGACAATTAAATGCTTCATTTTGACAAGTCCCAAGTTTTAATTTTCTCTCCCTCATTCGCATTGATAAAATTTGGGTCCAGACGGATTGCACCCATGGATATTGAAATATATTGTGAAGGAGCTACCGCGTGGACTAGTATCCATATGTAAAACATTCAATGGAGAAATGAATAGTGTCAGAGGACTGGCAGATCGCAAATGTAATTAATCACTTCAAAAAGGGAGATAAAACTAATTCAAGGAACTGTGAACCAATTGGCTGAATGTCAGAAAAATGCTTAAATCTTTCCTAAAAGATGAGATAGCAACACATCTAAGAACAGAAGTTACAATAAAAAAATAGCCAGCCTAGATTTCTAAAAGGGAGGTCATTTTTTAAATCAATATTATTACATTCTTTGAAGACGTAACAGATAGAATAGACAAGGGCAATGCAGCATATGCGATATGATCTAGACTTCTGGAAGAATGTTGATAAGGTGCCACTTAAGAGACTAATGTCAAAGGTCAGGGGGCATGTAGAGTCAGGGGTTATGGGGCATGAATTGAATGATGGCTGCAAGATGGAGGACAGAGAGTAAATGTCAAGGAAGGCGTCTCTCGCACTGGCAGAATGTGGGAGGTGGGTGGCATCCTTCGGGATTTGTGGTGGGATTGCTGTTTGATTCCCATTTCACCTAAATGGTTTGGACACAGGAACAAGACGTGCGGTTAAAAGAAAAATGAACATTGCCCTCATGTAATATTGAGGGTAAAATTTAATAATGTGGAGGGGGACTACAACAAGATACAAGGAGTGCGGGTTTGCAGAGTGGGTGGATAAATGGCAAAATACTATTCAATATTGCAAAGTGCGAGGTGGTTCATTCAGGTCGGAGGAATAAGGAGTCCATTTAGTCCTTGGAAGGTAAATGGGTTAGAGGAGCAAATAGGTTTGGAAATTCAGGTATATAAATCAAGAAAAGTAGCAGCGTATGATGAAACGGCCATAAAGCGTGCAGACAAAGCACTGCAGTTCATCTCTAGAGTAGCAGAATACAAAAGCAGTGAGATAACGTTACATTTATATTGAATGTTGGTTAGAGCACACTTGGGTTACTACGCAGAGTTCTTGGCTGCGATTTTACCGGGTCACCCCGCCCATCGGGCTGAGTGAACCACTAACATCGCGCGAAAGCCGAGAAATCAGGATCGCGTCCGATTTCTCGGTTCTCGCGATCTTACTGGCATTGGATTTCCGGCGCGGTCAATAATAATAATTTATTCAAATTTAGTTAAATGCTAATTTACATGTGTTTAGTGAACCCGGCGCTCAATCTTCCGGGCTCACTTGCCTTTGTGGCCTTGCTGTGAGAGGTTCTCTCCGGTGAGGAAAACATCTGCTCCCCATGGACTGGGGACAGTCGTGTTGGCCTCGCCGGTGGAACCAGAGGCCATTGGGCAAGGGGGCAGTGACAGCCTGGTACTTTGGTACTGCCCTCTGAGCTGCGCTAATGGGCGGGGCCTGAAGACAGGCTATGCAGGGGCCTGAAAAGGGGCTGCTGTGGGGGGGGGGGGGGGGGAGGGGTGAGGCCTATGGGGGCAGAGCCTATGGGGCGGGGCCTGGAGTAGCGGGGCCAAGCTGGGGCAGCCTGATCATGGAGGGAGGGGGCCCCTGCTGTCGCTCTGATTTCTGATCATTGGGGGAGGGAGGGGGTGCCGCTGCACACTTTGCCAGAGGTCGTGGGTGGAGGGAGGGGGGGGGCCTGCTGCTCTACAGCTGTGATCGTTGGAAGGGGGGTGTGATCAATCTGGGTGGTGGGGGGAGGGGCAACAGAGGCTGTATTTGCGGGTGGTGTGTGGCCTGCAATCGGCTGTGGGCCCCCGCATTAGCAGAGGGGGTTGCTGGGTTGAGCCTAGTATTCTGCACATGCGCAATAGCTCCCTCTGCTGTCTGATCAGGCTGGCTGGTGAGTTTCGGCCCACCCACTGCCTCCAGTAGCTAGAAACAGTCTAGCCCATTTTTCTCATGCACTAAGTGCAGAAGATTGGGAGTAAAAACTTACCCAAAAATCGGATCTGCAACTCTCCCATTTTCATGCGAGCTGGACACTAAGGTCGGTATTTTACGACCTCACTCGGATGAGGCTCATCAAATCCTGCCTGAGGCCAACAGGGAATTCCGTTCTGCAAGCCATGCCCACCCTGATCCCAGACATGAAGTGCCTGCTTGTTTGAGGTGGCAATCCCCACCCTTGGGTTCTATTCACTGAAAAATACTGTGGGATACGAACCTGTTGGGTGCAACCTTATCAAAAGAATTCTCGTGTCATAGCGGCAGGAAAACGGGACTTATTCACGCCTTTTGTTTTAAGCAAGCTCGGTTGGGCAATTTTCCCACACCGTTAATATTTTTGACAGTTGGAAGATGTGCACCGGTTGTTGGATCCTCCCGATGAGTCCACTGTCATGACCCCCTCTATGGCCCAACCTCTCCACAGCCCCCCTCCCTGCGTAACCCCCCTTTGCCAATCTCACCCTGTTTGCCGATCACTTCCCATTTGTGTACACCCTCCTGCAGAGGGTGCATACTCCCATCATAGTCCGACCCTCACTCAGACCCCACCCCCTTTGCGCTGCCCTGACACAGTTATGATGCCTAATCGGCACTGCCAGAGTGCCAGGTGGCACTACCAGGCTGGCAATGCCTGATGGGCACTGCCCAGTCATGCCCAACAACCTGGGGTCTCCAGTGGTCTCCGATCCCCCCTGTGTGGCCTCGGCATCAGGTCACCACTGGTGGGGACCATGAATTATTCTTTTCGGTGGGACCTCTTGCCGACGAGGGAGGGATGCAGCCGTGTGGCCAGAAGCAGCTGTGCCAGCCCTGCTAATGGGATTGAAATGGCGAACTGAACTTTTAGCCTCACATGCTATCTTTCTGGCTCACCAGACTGATTGGTGCAGCGATCTAGTGAGATCTTACCCATTGTATTTGCAATGGGAAAGGCTTTGTGCATCCGCTCACCTAATTAGATTCTGGAGCAAACCTCTGCCCAGACCACAATTTGGTGTTAGCATGATATCTTCCGATTTCCACTCTATTTATCTAATATAGTTTAATGTTCCATTTATCTCACTGCTGCTTCAAGGTCATTCAATATATTAAGCATTAAATCTATTGTCAACCAAATTCTTCTTAACTTCGCTGTTGGCTGATACCTTGATTTGAATATGACTTGTACATAAGAGTTTCACTGTATTTATCATTTATTTATTAGTGTCACAAGGAGGCTTACATTAACACTGCAGTGAAGTTACTGTGAAAATCCCCTAGTCGCCACACTCCGGTGCCTGTTTGGGTACACTGAGGGAGAATTTAGCATGGCCAATGCACCTAACCAGCACGTCTTTCAGACTATGGGAGGAAACTGAAGCACCCGGAGGAAACCCATGCAGACATGGGGAGAACATGCAGACTCTGTACAGACAGTAACCCAAGCTGGGAATCGAACCCAGGTCCCTGGTGCTGTGAGGCAGCAGTGCTAACCACTGTAGAAAGGGCTAAAAGTGCTTTTAAGTTTAACGTGTGCTCATGCTTGGTGTAGAGGCAGCAAGCAGCTCGCCAAACAGTGAAGTTCTGTGGCAAAACTCTGCACCTCAATCAAAGCAGATCCGTCATCCTTTGGGCTGGGTTAGTAACTTTTGTATATCACTGCAGTTCAAATCATTGCTACCCTCTCCTGTCAGATGCAGGATTTACAGTGAGTGGGTCCTGCCACGCACATATTCATTTTCTTTGAGTTGGATTTCATCTCACCTCGCCAGAGTCGGAGCATTATTTCAAGAGGACTGCACCGTGGCTTACAAAATGATTGCTCACGTGTTGTTCAGTCAGCTAAAATCAAAAGCAATGTTTCATACACAGCGTCTGATAATGGAACAATGCAATTTCTAAAATCAAACATTTGCTCACCTTATGTCCCATTTAAATAAAACGCTTCCATGAAATTCACTTTGCCACCTGCTAATTAGATTAGGGACATTAGTGACATAAAATATTGTAATTCCCATTTCCTAGATTAGCTAAATGGAAACTTCTCAATCAACGAGCTTCCCCATGAGAAAGACTATCAAAATCACAGGCCTTGAAATTGTGTTGGGGGCTAATAGATATGAGTGCTTCGTGCATTTGTCTGAAATACCTCTGTCTGCTATTTTAGTCGAGGCAAATGCATTACCACTGTTACTAAAATAACAGAGTTAGGAACTTCAGATGGCCATTCGCATATATTATTCAACAGCATCATTTTAAGATCACAAGAGATTTTCACCTCGATACAACACGCCACTTCACAATCTGATACAAAGACATTCTGTTCATGGGCCACGCATATAAATGACATACAGCATTTATGCAATAGAAACATGTCAGCGATAAATGCATCGCCCCATTTATGAGCTCTTATATTTATTTCATGTTTATGAATATTTTCAGTGGAATTCTGAGTGAAACCATGGCACAGACAAAGTTGTAGTTAGCTCATTTAAACCATCAGTTCTGATCACTTCGGTCGAACAATTTTCCATGTTAAGTAGCGTTACAACCAGTGATTGATCGTGCAAAGAATTTTGCTGCCACTCAGATTTATTCGGAGACTGGCATTTTGACTGCTTCCAGTGCTTTTTATGTACAATTGCGCAACAAATCGCGCTGAACTTCATAAATTTTGAAATCTTTAAAGATACATCTGCTGCATCAAATCGTTTGCCCTAACTAAAGATATGTGCAGAGCAGAAAGTAAATTTAGATGAACTGAATCCTTGAGGAATACAGTTGCACTTTTGCACTAAATCTAAAAAAATAAAAAAAATGTTACCATTGGTCTCATCGTAATCTGTAACATTCTGCATGTAACAAATATAACAAAAATTGGAATAGAAAGGATCCGCCCCCCATTTTACAGTCTCAATCCTTAAGTTAAAGGATCCAGCGATTAATTCCAGGTTGTTGATTCTTGATAACGATGATTTATTCTGAATCATTGACCACCACAAGAGTGGTCCGGGACACTATTTAAAATGAAGTTTAAAAACAAGTTCACATGGATTTCTCATTTGCATGCAACAAAGGCAAACACTTAAAGGAACTTAAAAATGGTTCACAGCTTGGGTATTGCCTGTTACTTCGCCTTTTCTTACAACAAAAGTAACCTGTGTGGGAATATTCTTGGAGATCTCCCTCTTCTTCAAGGTGGAGCAATGTGTCCATCGTGTGGTTTTCGTATCAGGTCGAAGTGCTGATGGACCTCTGCTTCGACAGGATAGTTGGACTTCTACGTTGCCCCCGTCCCCCCGCCCTCAGTCTTCATGCCTAATCAGCTGGCAAGCTCACAAACACCCTTTACAGAGCGCCACTTGTTCCTTGCGAAAGTCCCTGCAGGGACAGAGCCGTCTGTATTTCGGGTGATGGCCGGCGCAGCTGAACAGTAGGACCTGTTTCTGAAGATAACAGTCCTGGGCGATTTCCTCAAAGGCGGGATAGAGGTGGTTAGCTTCGGACTCAACGCTGTCGCAGACAAATTTGAATCTATAGAGTTCAAAGCAAAAAAAAATCTTCAAGGATTTTGATCTGATAATTCATTAAAACATCTATTTCATGTAGACGTAACATTTTAACTGAAAACTCTGAATGCACGAAATATTCAATTTCCCATCTCCTGACCAACGAGGGACATCTGAAAAGCGTAGATATTGCGAACGAAATAGAATCGTATCCACCGAAACAAAAGTTCTGAAAATAATTCCAACTTGAAACATTGGTAGACATGGTTAAAAATAGATTAAAAAATTAACACATTGAAATTTGCAAAACGTTGCATAATTAATTCTTTACACTTATAAATATCTGCAGTCTTAATGCTTTCTTATTTCCAAATGCACTATACAAATCTGACGAAAGCCCAATCAATGCTTTTCCAGACTCTATGGTAAGATTTTATCTTTGGTCTTCATGCGAGCGATATTCCCTGCGTTGGCCAGTGTGCCAAGCATCTGCCAATCGTACTACCAACACAGCTCAGGTTTAGTAGTCAGCTCCTCCTTGGTCACTTCTTGTCTATCTATAGTAACCTGGCCCAGACACTGGCCGGAATTTCACTGCCCCGCCCACCACGGAATTTGGAGTGGACCATGGAAATGTCCGTTGACCTCGTGTGGGATTTTATGGTTTTGGGACAAGCGAGGCTGTAAAATCCCGCCCACTTTGCCCAATTTTTTGTTTAGTCCAATGTATCATCTGAGACCCAGTTGGTAGTACTTTTATCTTTGAGTCACAAGTGGGCAGCACGGTGGCACAATGATTAGCACTGCTCCTCACAGTGCCAGGGACCAAGGTTCAACTCCAGCCTTGAGTGACTGTGTGGAGTTTGCACCTTCTCCCCTTGTCTGCGTGGGTTTCCTCCAGGGGCTTTCACTTCCTCCCACACTCGAAAGATGTGCGGTAAGGTTGATTGATCAAGCTAAATTGCCCCTTCGTGCCAGGGAGTTTTGCAGGGTAAATACATGGGGTTATGGGGATAGGGCCTGGGTGGGATCATTGTTGGTGCAGGCTTGATGGGCTGAATGGCCTTCTTCTGCATTGTAGGGATTCTATGATTCTATGACAAAGTTCTGGGTTCAAGTCCCATTCCAGAACTATGAAACCAAGCTGGACAATCCAGTGCCATACCAGAGGAGCGCTGCACTGTCAGAGGTGCCATCTTTTGGGCAGGACATGAAATTGAGGCCCGATCTGTCTGTTTAGGTGGATGTAAATGGTCCTGTGGCACTATTTAAAGATGAGCAAGGGAGTTATTGCAGGTAGGCTGCTAATATTTGTCCCTCAATCAACATAACATAAAAAGAAAGATTATTTGGTCATTATCACTGATGTGGGAGTTTGCTGTGCTTAAACTGACTGCTGGTTTTAGCACATTACAATAGTGACCATTGTTCAAAAGTGCTTCACGGGCTGCAAAGTGCTTTGACATATTTAGTGGTTAAGAAAAGCCCGATATAAATACACATCTTTTCAATATGTGAAGTTCTACAGTCACTGAAGCTTTTAACACTCCAAGTACTGAACACCTTCAACATTTTTCAAATACTTTTTACATATCTCTCCAAATTATCCACACCATTAATGTCCACCCATTTGTTGATTGCAAAGTCAATCTCCCCCTCATCTGGCAGCGTATTCATATAGAATCATATGGCAGATTTCCTTCCCTAAAGGGCATTAGTGATCCAGATGGGTTTTTACAACAATCGATAATGGTTTCTTAGTCATGATTAGACTTTGAATTCCAGATTTTTTTTTATTGAATTCAAATTTCACCGGATTTGGGATTCCCGAACCTGTGTCCCCAGAGCATTACCCTCGGTCTCTGGATTCAGTGACAATACCATGACGCCACCGTCTCCCCTCCACAGATCATAGAATCCCTACAGTGCAGAAAGAGGCCATTTGTCCCATAGAGCCCACATCAACAACCATCCCCCCCAGGCCTCATACCCATAACCCCATGTATTTATCCTTCTAATCCCCCTGACACTAAGGAGCAATTTACCACGGCCAATCAAATTAACTGCAAATTTTTGGACTGTGGGAGGAAACCGGAGCACCCGGAGGAAACTGACGCAGAAATGGGGAGAATGTGCAAACTCCAGGCATTCACACAAGGCTGAAATTGAATCTGGGTCTCTGGTGCTGTGATGCAGCAGTGCTTTCTTCCTGAAATTGATGAGTGCAGACAACAGAGAGCACCACAATGGCCAGCAAGAAGAATGGAAAAGTGAGCAAGCGTAGGAAGCTAGTATACTTTCCTGCTCTGTGACTCAGGGCAACTGAGCTAGTGTAACATTTGCTGTGATTAACTAACTCAGCCCAAACTGCAAATCATGCCCTGGGTCACTTAGTGTCATTTTGGATAAAACCCAAACAGACAAGTATAGAAAAGAAATCATCTCTTTATATTTTTGATTTACTTTTATTTTATCTTAACATAGCAATCCTAAACAGTTAGCAAAAGGTCAGTGACAAAGATTTCAGTGCAGTACATTCCTAATCTTATTGGTAGAAATATTCAAAATCACAGACTCAAGGAATGGGAATGGAAAAACAATCTTACTGCTCAAAGGTGGCCTTGTTGTTGATAAACTGAAAGAATGTTGGTTCGCAGACGAATCCACGCTCTTGACAGGCGTCTGTGCAAGATTGTGCGGTTGTTGACACCTGTAATTGCATTGAGCTTGTGGGAGGCCAAGTAAGCAGCTTGGTGACATTTGGAGACCAGAAAAGCCCGGTGACATTTTGAGGAAACGTGAATAGGTTTGTTGTATTAGGTGAGGGTGGGAAATGCCTCACATTATTCCGAGGCCATGACAGAAACACTGCGTCACAAAGATCCTGTTACAAGAAAGAAGAAAAAGATGACATTGGTACAGGTGTTTTCACAGTTTGATAACTTTTCATTAGGAAGTTAAACTGAGCGTTAAGCTTTAATTATCAAACACTGCTTTAAATGTTCACATTGACGAGGAGGGAGCTTGAGGGAGGATTAAACATCTGGCCAGCGAAATGGAAGGAAGCCGTGCATCACATGATAAGAAACACAAGGCAATATAAACACTGAGGTGATTCCACTATAAAGTCCTCTCGTGTATTATTATAAATTCCTTTGCAGGTTACTCTTTAAATTATAGCCACAATGACAGATGCTGAACCAGTAGTGCCTATTCCAGTCCTCAACCCTTCTGGAATCACTCTCTTCCAACTCTCAACATCAATTCAATGATACTTCAAGCTGTCTCTACACCTCTCCCATCAGTTTTATCTCACTGTAGAACCTGTGAACCTGTGATTTTAACTCTGGACTCCCTCTTATTGTCTCCTCTCTATTTTTGTATCCATCCTAATTACACTTACATAACTTGATTTTCCATTTGCATGCGTGTTTTGGCAGCCACCCCAGATCCTGAGCGCATCATTTTTATTCTCCCTTTCTCTCCTCTCCTCACGCCTCCTGTCATTTCTCTCCTCTTGGGTTCTCCTCCCTCCCAAATTCCAATCCCAAACCCTTCAGCATTCCTGAACTCTCCTATGCTCTCTCCATTGTCCCTGGCATGACTGCCTCTTGATTAATCCAAAGCTTCCCTCTTGACTCTCTTGGCATCCACAGAAATGCCCACTGAGGCATTCGTTGTTGCATCCTTACAAGCTAAAATACCCAAGTGCTATTTCCTCACTGAGTTTGCTGCCCATGCGGGATACCTGCCTGGGGTTAATCTTGTCGAATCTCCTTCCTGTCCCATTCAGTCCTCCCAAGAGTGCAGACCCTGAGGCCTCTGCCAGTGGATTGGTTACTGCCACCCTTCTCCTCTCCCTCCTGAATGTCTCCCCTCATGTGAAGAGAGGTCCTTGACTTCCATGAGCTTGTTGCGGATGTTTACATTGACATCATGTCTTTGTTAGAAACCTGGGTTGATGGGTGATAACACCTTCCCATTTAATGGAGCCTCTCCTCCTAGCTTTCCTTTCCAACACCTACCCCGGTGGCTCTTATCACTAAGTAATATGCTCACTGTTTTCCTCCTTCAACCTCTGTGACTTCAATCTCGATGTCAACTCATCATGCTCCCTTTCCTGAGTTCACTGGGATCCTATTCTTCCTTAATCTTGCTCTCTATATAAACTTCCATACCCAATACTCCTCTCTACTCCCATCGTGTCATCTCTGATCACTTCTTTGTATCATCTCCCCATCTCCTAATTTTACTTTATAGCTGCTTATTCAAATTTCCAGCTGCCCAGCCTTTTAGTCCTCTATTCACCGTGGGCTTTTTGCAGTTACTGATATGCTGGATAATACTCTCCATCTTTGGTGCCTTTGTCCCCATTAAAACCACTCCTTCCTTTCACGTTCGTTGTTCCGCTGATATAGGCCACACCTCTGCTCCCTTAAGTCCAAGAGCCATGGGCTTGAACTGGTTTAGTCATTCATCGCCAGAATTGCACCACACAAAATGTTCTATTGAGCCCTCATCTCTTCTGTCAAAACCACTCACTATGCCAGGGTTATTCCAGACTGCAATCATAATTCACAGTTTCTCTTCTCCTCCGCAGATTGTCTTCTTCGACCTCTCTGCTCTCAATCATCAGCAAAGTGATGGAAGTGGTTTAAAAACAGAAAGTGCTGGAAAAACTCAGGAGGTCTGGCAGAGAGAGAAACAGAGCTAACTTTCAGAGATCAACATGACTCTTCAAAAGAGTGGTTGATGAAGAATCAAATTGGACTTGAAATTTTAACTTTCTCCATGATGTTTTTCTAGCCACAGATGATGAGCTCCAACAAGATAAAGTTCTTGATATTCAATGGGATAACCATTATTGAATCCCCACTGTCCTGGGATTACCATTGACCAGAAAGTGAATTGAACTAGCCACATAAACACTGTGGCTATAAGAGAAGGCCAAAAGCTGGGTATTCTGTGGCAAGTGACGCCTCCAGACTTCCCAATGCCTTTCCACCACCTACAAGACACAAGTCAAGATTGTGATGGAATATTCTCTACTTGCCTGGTTGAGTGCAGCTCCAATAACATTGGAGAAACTCAACACCATCCAGGACAAAGCAGCCCACTTGGTTGGCATTACATTCACCACCTTAAGCATTCATTCCCTACACCACTTGTTCAGCATAGCTGCAGTGAATATAATCTGCAAGATTACTGCAGCATCTCACCAAGCTTTCTTCAATAGCAACTCCCAAATCATATAGCTTAGGAGGGCAAGGGCAGTAGGCCATGGGAACATTACCACCTACAAGTTTCCCTCCAAGTTACACACCATCCTGATTTGGAACTAAGATCTCCACTCTAAGTTCATTGTTGCTGGGTCCAAATCTGGGAACTCCTTCCCTTACAATACTGTGGGAGTATCTTCGTGGACTGAAGTGGTTTAAGAAGACAGCTCACCACCACCTTCCCAAATGCAATTCAGAATGGGCAACAAATGCTGGCTTACTGCAATTCTTCACCCATCGCCTCGACTCCTGGCCTACACTGCCTTCCATCCCGCAACGACTTAAAAAAATAATTCTCGTTGTTTTTCAAATCCCTCCCTTCTCATTTCTGTAACTTCAGCCAAAACTACAACCATCCTTTGCTCCTCTAGTTCTGGTCTTTGACAGCATTGTTTGCCTAGGATTGCCTGTCTATTCCCTCTCTAAACCTACAAAATACATCACACGTTTTATAATTTCTCATAATTTACCTCCCTGTGTGGCCTGGTGTCAAACTTTGTACAATAACAGTTCTGTGAAGCACCTTGGGACACCTTACTATGTTAAAGGTGCTATACGAATGCAAATGTTTTGTTGCTGTGACCTTTGCTAATCAGGTTTACCATTCTTATTGATTTCAGGGAGTAGGTAACTTTTCACAAATTACTTCGCCCGTCACGTTATATTTCCCTGCAATGCTTTTAAACTTAAATTGATTGAATTTTCTCTGGAATTGAACATATATAATCAGTATAAAACCTATGACATGTCCAATGTGATATGTGTTTCAGCATATATCACATATGCTGAAATTTATTGCCGTTCAGCCCAAGTCGTGCTTCTCGAGGTAGGTTCAAACTTGGAAAAGCTGAACACAGTGATGACTTCAGCAAGTCGCCGGTCATTCTTCTGCTTATAAGAGACGGATGTCACTCTTCAATCAATGTTGTTTGTCAAATTGAGGGCAAGGTGGTGCTACATTCCAAGGAACAACCTGTCATCCGGGAAATGCAGTCTGCCAGATTCTTAGCTCTAGGCATTCTAACACTTCGATGCTTCTGCCATTTCTTAATGCACCTGTGCTGAATCCAAATATAGACATGGATCATGAGTACCACAGAAGACATTTTACTCCATGTTAAGTAAAACAATGGAACCCTGATTGGAGAAATTATTTAGAACATAAATATCCACTTTTGTGACAACTCTATCTAAAATTTCCAATAGAAAGGTAAATGATATGCTTCCACCAGTCAGAAGCATTAAGCCATTTCCCTGATGCTGACCAGTTTAACTTTGAACAATGCCACCCAGTTTTATTTCCCTTGGGTCGCATGACTGAGAAGCAGAACTTACAGGGGAAGAGAAGTTTGGGCTGTATCTTTCATTCACCATTCTCCCCCATTTTATGGAAAACAACATGCTCACCAAATTTCATTTGACATTTTTGTAAGACAAGTGATTTCACTAAAGGTCAACACCATCGTGCACCCAGGAGTCGCTTCGCAGAGAAGAAGCAGTGTTTGACATGCAAGCCCAGATCACAAAGCACGCACATCCTCGCAGCCATGTTAAGAACTGTGCTATCAGAGGCCTGCAACAAATGGCGCCTTTGTCCTTTCTGAAGGGAAATGTGTGTGTTGTGTGCGTGTGTTGGGGGAGTGGGGCAGGGGGGGCATGGGGGATGGGGTAGAGCAGGAGGCTAAATGGCGCCGAAAATACAAATTAGTAAATCTGGGAGTAATACAAGTACATTTTTGCATGTTTGTTTTTTTTCTTGAAGGGTATTGAACAAATTGAATATCAGAACTTGGGGATGAGATTCACAGAATCTCTACAGTGCAGAAGGAGGTCATTCGGCCCTTCAAGTCTGCAACAACTCTCCAACAGAGCATCCCACCCAGGCCCTATCCCTGTAACCCCGCGTATTTATCCCACTAATCCCCCTAACCTACACATTTTGGGGCAATTTAGCACGGCCAATCCATCTAACCTGCACATCTTGCAAACTCTACACAGAGGGCAGGATTTTCCGGCAGCGTTCGTCCCAAAGGTCAGAAAATCCCACCCCAGATCAACGGGAATCGTAGGGACGAGAGAGGAAAAATCCGCCCAGACAGTCACCCAAGGCTGGAATTGAACCCGGGTCCCTGGCACTGTGAGGCAGCAGGGCTGACCACTGTGCCACTGTGCTGCCCCAATTTTATTTTTCTCTTGAATGATATGCAACGTGTTCCAGCAATTTTTGGTGATATTTGGAACACTAACAAACAGGGATACTTGCAAAAATATTCCTTCCTTTCTAATTTCCAGTTCGAGGCATTGGGTAAAACACTTTGTGAATGGGTAAATGTGGATAATGCCTTTGCATCATCAAACACTGCGCTGCTTGTAATCTGAAAACAAAGCCACTGGCAGTGCTATAAGGAGACTGACACCTGATCAAATAGCATGAGATAAGTGACCTGCCAGGGGAGAGAGAAAACTTGATTGACAGACCTGGTGTTGGATGTAAGCATGGACACGCTCCAGCATTCCTTCACAAGTAAATTCATATGGAAGATAAGGTTCAACCTAATGGGCAGAAAATAATATATTACAGATACAAATAGATGAATAATATATTTACATTGACTACATTTATTACTACAGCATGTAATTAATTTCCTAACTTACAGCGTGCGCCACATAAATAAACATTCCACCACAATATGTGAATGGATTTGCACAGGGCAATTAAGATTTTTCCCTATGTCTGCTTTAGACATTTCTCAATAATTGAAGCATATCCTGAAATAGGGAGCTCTCAATTATGGTCCTGGATGTTTGAGTGAAATATAATGAACTCTTTTCACTTCAGTACTCCAGGCAGCGAGCTCCATCACATCATTTCTTCCTAACGCCATCAGACAGATACATAATGGCTGCTGTGCCAAAGCAGAATGAATTAGATTTTCTTAAATTAAATGTGCTTGCCTTGTGTTCTTTGACTTTTCGCTGACATTATGCAACTTTATTACAACCACCTGAATATTTATTGGTGAGTTAGTATGCAAGGATATGCTACAAATCTTTTAAATATCAGTTTTTATTATAATTAGGGGAAAGTAAGGAATGCTCAGGCCATTATAAAGCAATGGTGATATGCTGATCTGGCACCGAGATACTGCATCTTGCTGCTGAAAATATGTCCAACAATGCTTGAAGTTCTTGCAGTCTCCTGGAGACTCTTAATTAAAAATTCCTTTGATTTATGTTATGCTCATCCATTCTTTACAGGAGATTATTTTTCAAGTCACGAAAGGACTTTTTGTCTTCTTTTGAATGCGCCACCATTCACCAATATTTAGGGCTAAAGTGTTTCCAGGCTACCATATATTTTTCTTCATGGCTCATGGGGGATAAAATGCCCTGTGCACTCGAGCTAATGTACAAATTAAATTAGCATTAACGTGCTGTAATATGGTGCATTGGCATCACAGTGCATTGTAGCCATGCTCCAAGTGCTTTTCCTGGGGTCAATTATATAATTGAATTACATAAATAGGCATTTCCGACAGTGATTGTTGTTTCTGGTCAGTTCTGGGTCAATTCAAAATTTCCCTGTGCTCAGATTCAACCACTCATAATTTTATAATAACCGCCTATTCTCAAGGTAACACTTACGTAATGGAGAGAATGACTAGAAGTCCCAGAATGGAGCACAGCAAGGGACATTATAAGGAAAGGTTCAACTGTCTCACATCACATTGCTGTATGGGTGCATTAGCAAATCCTAGCCTATATATTTGCAAATAAGGTAATCCATATAATATCAAATTTTCTAGCCAAGAAAACTGAAAATCTCATAGATCCACCGCTCTCGCCACCATGATCAGTCATGCCAGCTCTCCATAGAATTCACACTGACAATTCCACGTTCTGACATAATGCAGAAACAGGGAGGGGTACGGGAGACTGGAGAAAAGGGGCAACAATGGAGAGTCCAGAGGAGACAAGGGAGCAGAATGGGCCAGAAGCAGGTTAGTTTGTACTCTAGCAAAGTTTACATTACCATCATCCTTATAACTCCAGGAGTTGGTTGTAAAGGAACAGTGCTTTATTGTACAAAATAAAGTAAAGTAAAGCAAAAACCACAAGCCTGTGGTGAACACAAACTGGGACAATGCAATAATGGAACTACTCAGGGGCTTACTTTATACAGGGCTTGGCATACGAGCTCTACCTAGGGGATTTTCACAGTAACTTCATTGCAGTGTTAATGTAAGCCTACTTGTGATGCTAATAAATAAAATAAATAAAATTGGATTGGTTGGTTAATTACCAATCCCCAGGGAGCTCGTATTCAATGAGTTCTACAGGGAGGTCAATCAGTGATTCCCCCATGCAAGTCCTGGGGGTTATCACAACCTTAAAATGACTATAAATTTCATCCCTACTTTTCACTCAAATATCTTAAATTTTCCTGTTTTGTACATAAGCATGTGCCACACTTTGTGATTAGAAGTGAGAGGAAAAGAAGAAGACATGAGTAGTAGAACATGGTCAATGTTGTACAAAAGCATAACAGGTGTTACCAATATTCACTGCCCAGACAACATGTCTATCTGGAATGACAGAGCTCTTAACTTCATAAATGAAAGTGCACTGGGAGATGTGAGACAGATCCTACGGTTGCATCTGGGCACTGCGTGTAAGAGAAAAATCCAGAGTGGGATAGTCACATCGTCATAATGGAGGCTGCTTGATTTTCTGCAGATTCATTCTGGGGAGGTGGTGGCATAGTGGCATTGTCACTGGACTATTAATCCAGAGGCTCAGGTTAATGCTTTGGGGACTGGGGTCTGAATCCCACCACGGCAGATGTTGGAATTTGAATTCAATATAAATCTGGGATTAAAAGTCTACTGATGACCATGAAATGATCATTGGTGGTCGTTAAAAACAGACTGGTTCACTAATGTCCTTCAGAGAAGGAAATCTGCCATTCTTATCTGGTCTGCCTACATGTAAAGTAAAGTTTATTTATTAGTCGCAAGTAAGGCTGACATTAACACTGCAATAAAGTTACTGTGAAATTCCCCTAGTCACCACACTCCGACGCCTGTTTGGGTTAATGGACCTAGTAAGAAGTCTCACAACACCAGGTTAAAGTCCAACAGGTTTATTTGGTAGCAAATACCAAATAAACCTGTTGGACTTTAACCTGGTGTTGTGAGACTTCTTACTGTGCTTACCCCAGTCCAACGCCGGCATCTCCACTTAATGGACCTAACCAGCATGTCTTTCAGACTGTGGGAGGGAACCGGAGGAAACCCACGCAGACATGGGGAGAATGTACAAACTCCACACAGACAGTGACCCAAGTCGGGAATCGAACCTGGGTCCCTGGCGCTGTGAGACAGCAGTGCTAACCACTGTGCCACCGTGCTGCCCATTGCCACTGTGCCGCCCATGTGACTCCAGATCCACAGCAATGTGGTTGACTCTTAACTGTGGTCTGAAATGGCCTAGCAAGCCTACCAGTTCAAGGGCAATTAGGGATGGGCAATAAACACTGGCCCGGCCGGCGATCCCACAACCTGTGAAAGAATAAAACTAAAGGACACAAAATTGGGTAGTGCTGATAGTGGCATGTGGTTCCCTGAATTGATTTTCCCCTATGTTCAGGCAATTCAATAAAACTAGACACAACAACACAACAATCTGACAAATCATAGAATAGAATCATAGCATGGTTACATCACATGAGGTGACCAGTCAGCCAATTGTGTCCCTGCCAGATCTCTGTAAGAGCAACTCAGCCAGTCACAATCCCTCACCTTTTCCCCCATGGCCCTGCAAATATTTTCACTTCAGGTGCTGATCCAATTCCTTTTTGAAACCTGCAACTGAATCTGTCTCCAGCACACTCTCAGGCAGCGCATTCCAGACCCTCACCACTCGCTGTCTAAAAAATGTTTTCCGCATGTCACTTGTGCCCTCTGTGAATGGGAATGATTACTGCCTATCCCCTCAATCCAGACCCTTCATGATTTTGAACACCTCTATCAAATCTCCTCTCAACATCCTACTCTAAGAAGAACAGTCCCAGCTTTGCCAATCTATCCACCTAACAGTCTCATCCCCAGAAGCACTGTTGTAAATCTTTTCTGCACCCTCTCTATAGTTTTCACATCCTTTCTGAAGTGCGATGCCCAGAATTGGACACAACTGGGTAAATTTTCCAATCCCGCCCACCAGGGAAATCTTCGTAGGAGGGATGGACAATTTAATAAACAATTAAAATCTGTTGTCTTTGGGTGGGAATTTAAGGCCCTCGGACTGGCAGGACTGGAATATCCTGCCCCGCGCATCTCATCGAAAAAGCAATTGATTAATCTGTGTTATCTCATTGGAATTGGATCTGCGCTGAAACAGCAACAATAGCTCTGGGCTGCCAATGTGGTAAGAGTAACATCAACAGTTATTGTTTTTTAAACTACAGGGTTCTTCCAGTTGGCAGGAAACTTGTCGAGGATCAGTCAGTTTGAGGTTCATTGGTGCTTTCACCCACAACACAGATGCCCTATTTTGACATGCTGGTGAACACATTAAGATCAGCCCTAGCATGCAGTGCCAGGAGGAACTGGCAGGGTTTCTCAAAATATTTGGCACTCCCCATGGAGGAAATTGCGATTCAAGCACTCGTGCAAAATCCCAGGACACTCATCAACACATGAACGTTCAAGTTGACTGTGACCACTGCCAAATCCTTATACCTGTCAATGCAGTCTCTTGGAAATGCTCCTATTTCTGAAGGGCAATCATTGACCCTCCACTTATTCCAGGACAAAGGCAAGTTTTAATAATTGTCACCTCAGAGATACGAGGAACTCACGGGGGGAATAAAAAACGACTTAAGATAACTCTACTCAACTCCGAGCAGAGATGCAGGGACAGTATTGTACACTAAGTGAGCTCTGCAATATACTGTGAGGAAAGCAGATGGTACTGGGTTGCTACATGCTGCATAATGTAGTCATTAAAAGAGGCATATGCATGTCTCTAATTTGTACTCAGAAAACTAAACACAACCGAAAGAAAATGCAGGGATACAGGAGTTGTTGAGTTTTGCAAGATATCAAATACAGACTAACCTCTAGCCAATTATTATTTTTGTTGGAAAGCCACTATTCTTCATTAATTGAGAGTGGGCTAACTCATGCTAGTACTTCTAATGCAAAGGGAGATACATTTTATGTGAAGTTTCCTCCTTCCATGAGCATCTTTCAATGCCTGACCTCAGTCTCTACCTCCTAAGGAACAACGTGTCAGAAAGGATACTGCAGCTGAGAAACAATGGTTTTCATTCAAGGGCTGATTAACATTGGATTATCAGTAGGCTATGGCCGCATTTGCATTAATTTGACGAGTTTGTTATACAAGAGTTACCCAGAATAAAAAGCATAATTTCTGAGCATCAGACCCCATTTGCTAAACATTGGTGCTATGCCCACGCGGTCACACTCACGCTGTGCTTGTCTTGTGACTTCACCTCAATGTCTTTATGCCAACCTCTGAGAATGTTCGAGTGTGCCCGTGATTTGTTATGCTAATTACAGAACAACAGCACAAATTACATACACGCATGTCATTAAAGGAACTCGTGCTTTCACTGGAGACACTTAAAATGCAGGGTGAACAATGAGTTCCGTAGCTTCCAGACCCAGGGGAACAAGATTAACACGCCCCAGAGCTGACCTCCAGAGGGAACCGGGTTGAAATTTCACTTGGCATTACTGCAGCATGGGTGTTAATGAGCTGACAACCCATTCCTCACCCTGCCTGAATTTGATTACTAAGTGAATGCTAAGGATGATTTGAGCGGGTTGTAAGATTGGCTGCTCACCTGTTTAAGTTGAATTTCACTCCCCGGTAACCAGCTTATATTGTTTACCGCCATTGCTTTACAAAATAATCAATGGTCATAAATCAAGTTTGTTTTTTTGTGTGAATTTCTCAGACTATACATGGCAGAGCGATAGAAACTACAGAGGAGATATACATATACATGGACCTACTGAAGAAAATAAACAGAAACATGGGTTTGAGGGCAAGGAATTTAACTCGCAGACTCTGTCTTAGAGAGTAGTGGGTCTATGGAACTTCCTTCCTCAAAAAGAAGTGGAAAGATGTTTGAGTATTTTTAACGCAGAGGTAGATAGATTCCTGGTAAGTAAGGGGATGAAACGTTTTTGGGGGAGGTGGTTACAATCAGGTCAGCCATGATCTTATTGGATGGCAGAGTAGGTTGGAGGGGCCAAGTAGCATAATCGTGATCCTAATTTGTGAGTTTGTATTGACACCATAGACCACTCCCTCTGAACCCCTTTCCTCCATGCCCAATCACACCTCCACACCTCCCCATGCCCATTCACCTCCACATCTCCCCACAACCATTCTCTGTCAGGGGACTTCAAAGGCATCTGTTCACACCTGCAGCTTCTGACAGGGAGAAAGGAAAATCTCTGCTGCAGAATGGAGTGCTGCAATGACTTAAAATCCTGTCAGGTGACTGGGGGCCATGGAGGTTAAAATTACCTGGCCACTTCAAAATGTTCACAGCTGACAGGTAGGAATGCAGATGTTGATCACAGGACTGCCTGAAATCACCATGCCAGGGGTGATCTTTAGGTCTGCCAAGGCTAGAAGGAGCAGTCCAGCAATATCACCACTCCGAACAGAGAGTGATGAGGTGAACCCCTTGTCCGCAGTCTGAGCTCCTTTGAGGGACCTTCCTTTGCAGCCTGGCAGTAGCAGAGGGGCAAATGGCCACTAGATTTACCTCTTTAAGCCCCCTTGGGCCCCAAGGTGCCAGGCCAGGATCAGTGCCAGGGTGTAAAGGGCAGTGCACTTTTGGCACTGCCAAGTCACATGGCCTGAAGGGAGGTTGGGTTGGGGGTCTGGGAGGGAAGGGGCCGCTATGTGGGTGGGGAGGTCTGAGGCTGAAGGGGGGCTGTGTAGGGGGTCAGGTCGGATAAACCTCTTACCTGCATGGTGTGTGGGGTGGAGGGAGGGGGAGGGGGGAGGATGCTGAGAGGTTGGTGGTGTTTCCTTGACCCTCTGGGTCCAACACACCAATTCCTTCCTTGTGAGGACCCTGTACGAAAGCTTGCCCGGTGCAGATCCCGTTGGGGAGGCGGCTGAATAGCGAGAGCTATTTGAATCAGACTTCATGCTTGCTAATTATATTTAAAGTTATGAATTTTAATATGCATTGGGTTCCTCTCTGTTTTGGGCGGGAACCTGATTGGGTCCAGCTGCACGGCCTGGGAGGGTCGCAACACATTCGGCGACTGGCATGGAACCCATTTTTCTGCCGACTCCTGATTGTCTGGGCCATCGCGATACTCGCCGGGAGCTAGTGGACCCAGAGAATCCCCACCATGATATTCATTGTCAGACACCTGAAGCTTTTCCATGACTATTTTCCACTAAGAGAAATGTTAAATGGTGGTCTGCAGATATATTTCTCCCTCCAGACTTTCCCTCCACTGCAACTCAGTGAAAGCATGTGATAGGCTAAAATGTCAGCGCCTTACCAAACAAAAAGGGTCATGTTAAATTCTGCTCAATAGACATTTTGGGGGCAATTCTCCCATCCTGACCCACAACTATTCTGGCGGGTCGAGGTGGGAGATGCACGTCGCCGGCCTTGTTCCCGGATTCGCGCATGCGCCGGGAACACACATGCTGGAGAACAGTCATAGACCAGACCACGCTGGAAGCCGGCGGGAAGACAGGTAAGTTATTTGAATCTTTTTGTAATGTATTTTAAATGTCATTATTGATGACACCGATTGAATCTCCCACCCCGCCAGGAGTACTTCATTCCGACGGGTAGCTCCTCATGTTCGGGGAACTAGCAGGAGACCCTGCTGGAATGAAGGGGAGGCAATCGGGGCCCCCCAGCGGGTCAGGCAGTGAGGGGGTGGTGCCCCCTGGGCATAGGCACCCTGGAAGTGCCAGTCTGTGCCCTCTGGCAGTGCCCAAGGGGCAAAGTGCCCATGCTCAGGGGGCACCTTGGCACTGCCCACCAGGAATTGGGCAGTGCCAAGGGGGCGGGGCCTATTTTGGGTGGGGCCTACGGATGATCGGTGGGGGTAGGGAGATCCCACTGCCACTCTGCATGGCGATAGGTCTGGGATGGAGGGAGGGCAATGATTGGGGCGGGCTGGGGGGGTTGGTCTGCCAGGGGGTGACCTGCATCCCGGGGGTGGGGGGGGGTGGGGGGGGGTGGGTCTGCCAGGGTGAGGGAGATGGGGGGATCGCCACTGCTGAGGGGGGGGGGGTGCTCCGGTACGGGTGAGGGACAGGGCTGGCCCGGGAATTGTTGTGGGGGCCGCGATCGGGCCGTGGGGGGTGGGGGTATCCGGAGGGACAGCACTGTGGGGGTCCTGGGCTGGCCAGCGATTGAGCTGGTTAACAAACGGGGAGACTGACAGATGGGGACCACTGCGCATGCGCAGAGTTCCAGAACTGTCAGACTCCGGCGCGAATAGGCCCCGCCCCCCTGCGTTTTTAATGAGACTCATGATTGAGACCTCTGCAGTGCACAGATTGGAGAGATTCGAGTGAGAAGCTGAATTGACAAAATAGTCGTGATCTCGAACAGCTTTTCCACCAATTCAGCACTTTTGGGAGAATCACGCTCTTTATTTCAACACCTCAAAATAAAATGTATTTTTCTCTACAGTTACTTACTACAAGTTACTATTGCTCTCAATGTAAAATATGAAATCCGACACATTTTAATTAAGAATTTCAGAGCAAAACATAACCTCAAAGCGCATCGCTCATCACCTAACCTTTGTGCTTTCAAATTACAGTTTGCCATTATAGCTAATGTGAAAGTACAGTATCTTGTTAAATGGGTTATCCCTGGTGTCCTGACCAATATCTATCCTTCAATCAACATGGCAAGAACTGATTATCTGGTCATTATCACATTGCCGCTTAAGGGAGCTTGTACACAAATTGGCTGCTCTGTGACCCCACTTCATAAAAGCATAATTGGCTGTAAAATCCTTTGGGATGTCTGGTGGTTGTGAAAGACGCCATACAAAGAAAGTCTTTCTATTGTTCTGGAATATAATCATACCTTGGTTGTTGAAATTGTCCTGACAACCGATGCCAGTTCCTCTGTATTGTTGAAATCTACTGTCCATACATGTGGTTTCCCAATGAAATACTCAGTGTATGGGTGCTGTGATGAAACCTTGATACAGAGGGAAATAATAGGGAATAACAGCAAAAATTATTTCAAAATAACAGTGAGGCTAATAGTGCTTCTTATCTACATGCAAATACACCATCAGCTTCAGGCAAAGGGCAAACGCACAATTAAACATGAAAATTGCTGTAAAAGGTCTGTCTCTCTGCTGTTAACTTAATGAAAATAGCACCTTGGTATCTGGCTTCCCATTCAAATGGATTGAGCAGCAGAAATTCCAATACTTTCCCAATAGATACAAAGTAAACTTGTCCAAGTCAGTTAAGTCAAGCAGCCTTTTAACAACTTGATTAGTGTTAATTACTGTCTGTCAATTTCCCTAGCACTGAAAATTAACTATTACAATCGTGGAATCTCATTCCTTCACATTTTAATTATTGTTGGAGACATGTAAAATAATAAAATGACAAAATCTTTGTTTTTTTCCGCTCAATTCCATCTTTCTTTCCTTCTCTTCCTGTATTTAATTTGACATTGCATTCAACCATATTTCCTTCGCAATGATTATGCTGTTAATTTCAGAATCCTTCTAACTGAGTATTAAGGAATTGCTTGCTCCGATGCCTCAATCCCCTGGTGTCTTGCACAGGGCACTGCACTGTTCACATCTCCAGCAATTTGCAGAGCAAAATATTGTTAGCATTGAATGGCCCAGGGCATTTCTAAGTTACAGTGGATGCTATTCAATGGCTTACCACTGCAATCTTTGGGCCATTATTCTTTCTAGATACACCAGACGTGATCTTACCAGCCGTTCACTCCAAGCCCCACTGCAGCGAAGTCGAAGAATTTGGCACCCAGCCAAATCCCCGTTCACTGCAGCGAGATGGGAAAATCCCGCTGGTGTGAATGGCCGCAACATTCGGCCACCATCTTACAACTGAAACTTTCAATCAGGTTACAACATTAGAGATCCGATTGATTGAGTGTCAATTATTTAAATTCAGTGGGGCACAGTGAGCCTATTAGCTTAGGATTCATGAGACGCTTCAATGCATTGAAGAGGGATATGGGTTAAACAGTTTTCCATGTCCTGGATCTCCACGACGAGACATCAACTTTAATTACTGAGTTATGCATCTTCTTCTCTGTAAGATTTATATAATGCCATATTCAATGTCAGCACAATGCAAGATGCAGAATAATGCAAGCACTCCACAGACCTTCTGAAAATTACACTGAAAACATTAGCAGTACGACTTTAGCAAGTTAATTGATGAGAGATGAGTGGGTCAAGATGGCATTAGTTTTGTATCTTGTCACATAACTGCAAAAACGGTACTAAATTGGGATGGGATTAGTACAGTACTTGCCTGTACACCTATGGTCATCACAACACGGTGCCCCAGAGAGGACATGGAAGGAATAATATGAAGGTGCATTGGAAGGTATGCAAGTCAGAGGTGAACACTTTAATTACACATTAATTACACACGTTAATTACACATTAATGCAGTTCTTGTTGTTTTTCTTAGGCTGCAGTTGTTAAATCTTGAAAATGACGAACCTAATGCCTGCTCCAATCCTTTGCAGACTGTAAAATGGCCTAAAATAGCCTTCAGACTCCTCAGTTACATAAAGGATGCAATGCTTGGAAAATGGTCAGACCCAAATTCAGGTCACACAACATCAAGTTAAAACTGGGCCTCATTGCAGGGATTTACACCCAAAGACTTGGTGCAAATGGTGCAATTACTACCTGAATCTGTGATTTTATATCTTTTTAATCACTGTCTCAAAAACTGTAACTTGTCTATGTCTCATGATCAGTGATGCTGGGTAAAGTGTATGGAAATTAATTGATCCGTATTGTGGCCTGTCAGTCATCCAAAACAGAACTCCATTCTTTTTCTGCACTAATTGCCGGAGAGATGGCATTGAGCAAAGGAAAAAAAAAAAAAGTTGCCCATCAGAAAAGAATTCTGGTCTCTGATGAGAGATGAGTGGGTCAACATGGCATTAGTTTTGCATCTTGTCACATAACTGCAAAAACGGTACCAAATTGGGATGGGATTAGTACAGTATTTGCCTGTACACCTATGATCATCACAACACGGTGCCTCAGAGAGGACATGGAAGGAATAATATGTAGGCGCATTGGAAGGTATGCAAATTACAACTTACATATTCTTACAGCCATGCTTCCAATCTCCTTGCACCATTTAATCGCTTCTTTTGTGTTTGGTACCACAGTGGCTATGTTTGTTTTTGCACCAGTGGTTAGCACTGCTGCCTCGCAGCACCAGGGACCCGGGTTCGATTCCGGCTTGGGTGACCATCTGTGTGGAGTCTGCACGTTCTTCCCATGTCCACATGGGTTCCCTCCGGGTGCTCCGGTTTCCTCCACAGTTCGAAAAACGTGCTGGTTAGGTGAATTGGCCATGCTAAATTCTCCTTCAGTGCACCTGAACAGGCACCGGAGTATGATGACTAGGGGATTTTCACAGTAATTTCAATGCAGTGTTAATTTAAGCCTACTTGTGACACTAATAAATAAACTTTAAAACTTTAACAGTACAAGAGTCAGAGCTAACAACAAATCTGAAATCAAGGTCATGGATACTGCAAGGATGCCAAGTGGCTTACTATTGCTCAGATTCACTCAGCAATTACCATTTTCACTGCCTCTGGGCACAATCACAGTACCTGTGCTCAGGGAAACTAGACTGCATGTAATAAGTGTAGAAATTCTTGCAATGCCACCGAATCACTTGCCTTACTTATGTCCTCCACTGTCAAAGCAAATTGCCTGTTAATAATCCCCTTTTTATTAACAATGCATTATATTTGCACTGCAGATTTAAGAAAAGAAATTAGCGCACAAAGGGAGATATTCTTATGTTGTGGCTTGTGCAATATCTGTTCCTGATGCAGTGTGTTTTATATCATTGGGCAAGGTTATTCACTGAACTTTCCCTGTAGTCAGGCTCTGCCTCTGGCTCAGTTTTCTGATGTAATATGTCCAACAATACTGGAGCTTATTTCAGGTTGGTGAGACATTAACAGTTGAAGCTCTCTTCATGCAGAGTGTTTTTACCATAAGTTAACGAATAACAAAGCTGGGTAGCCACTGTGAGCTGTATTACAAGAGAGATTGAACGACCCAGACAGAATTATTTAATTTTTCACAATAAGAAATGGAATAACTGATTGAATGTGACAAAGATGTCACTGTATCATGCATAATATCTGCATCTTATTAATTGTAGCACCACCGAAATATGTTATCCTGCATACAATCTGATCTTTTACAGCATGGCAAAATAAAGCATCAAGAATGTAACTGTTTTATTTGTGTAAACCTTCTGGATCAGGTTCATTTGCTATGCCCTTTCAATTACTGTCTTACATACTTCTGCTGCAGGAAAGCAATTAACATTTTGGATTTAAACCATGGTATCCATCTTAAAGTCATAAATTCAGAATTAAAGAACAGTGGCATATTGTTATTCTGTCCATTGAGGTGTGCTAATAATGCATTTCCGTATTAACTATTGATAGTGTCAAGGATTTGCCCAGCAGCAACAGTAACCAGAATTTACAAAGACCTGAAACATAGAAACCTTTAGAAGATAGAAGCTACCAACAGTAACAGCCAGCATTTCCAGGGGCAGGCAAGCTTCTAAATGTGATCAGGGCATTCCAAAGACACGAGAGCATCTAAAGATGATCAGGTGTGGATTGCTGTAGGAGTAGAAACAGATTACTTAGATGACGACTATAGAGATGTTAAGTTCCCCAAGCAGAAACAGTTCATCTAAATGACTGGGTGATTTAGGGCTATAGAAATACTAAGCTCCATAAATGGAAAGAATTTGAGATACGTAGACAACTGACTCTTGAGTTTGACTGTTACCCCGGCCCCCCCCCCTCAGAAGCAGACAGGCCAGCCCACACCTCATAGCTAGAAGCCAGTCCACGACTCACTGCCAGGATGCCAGGGTCCATCTCACAGTCAAAGGGTCCTGTAACATCTTTTACTTCTCAGAGATGCTATAGTGTTGCATCTAAGTTTTAGAGCCAAGGCACTGCAGGCAACCTTCGTTAAGACAGTTTAAATATCTTCACTGGACCAGAAAAAGAGGCTTCCTAGACTTGATCATCAGCCCTGTGTTGTGTGGTAACTATAAGCTGGATTTGACTTATGACTGAGGCCTTGTTCATCATGGTCGGGGACTTCAATCAGGCCAAGCTCAAGAGCGTACTAACAAGTTACCATCAACACGTCTCCTGTTCCACCAGAGGCCCAAACATCCTAGACCACTGCTACACAAATATCAAACATGCCTACCGCTCTATCGCCCGCCCACACTTTGCCAAATCAGACCACAGGGCTGTGCCTCTGCTCCTGGCTTACATGCAAAAACTGAAGCAGGAGAATCCATCAAAGAAAGTCGTGCAATGTAGGTCTGAGGAATCGGATGATCTCCTATGGAGTCAGTGGACTGGTCAGTATTTAAAAACTCTGTGACCAGCCTGAACGAGTACGCCACTACAGTAATTGGCTTCATTAGTAAGTGTGTAGAAGACTGGGTGCCAAAGAAGCAAATCCGTGTGTTCCCCAACCAGAAACCATGGATGAACAGGGATATCCACTGCTCACTGAAGTCCAGGTGCGTTCAAGTCAGGTAACACTGACCTATACAAGAAAGTAAGAGTTTTAACAACACCAGGCTAAAGTCCAACAGGTTTATTTGGTAGCAAATACCATTAGCTTTCGGAGCGCTGCTCCTTCGTCAGATGGAGTGGAAATGTGCTCTCAAACAGGGTCTAACAGTGTCTCTGTGCCCTGTTTGAGAGCACATTTCCACTCCATCTGACGAAGGAGCAGCGCTCCGAAAGCTAATGGTATTTGCTACCAAATAAACCTGTTGGACTTTAACCTGGTGTTGTTAAAACTCTTACTGTGTTCACCCCAGTCCAACGCTGGCATCTCCACATCATGACTATACAAGAAAGCCAGACATGCTCTAAGGAGATCCATCAAAGATACCAAAAGATAGTACCAGACCAAGCGAGAGTCCCAGGCTAACCACCCCGACCCCCCGCTGACTATGGCAAGGTCTGCAAGACATAACAGGCTACAAGATGAAGGCATGTAAAATTGCCGGCTCCAGCGCACTCCTCCCTGATGAGCTCAATGCATTCTATGCCCATTTTGAGCAAGAGGTCAGCGAGAGCATGCCTTCCACCCTGGAAGCCCTGGATGAACCTGTCTCTGAGGTCACCATTGTAGATGTCAGAGCAGCTTCTCAAAGGTCAACCTACGGAAAGCGATTGGCTCAGATGGGGTACACAGACGGGCACTCAGATCCTGCGTGGATCAGCTGGCGGGGGTATTTACAGACATCGTCAACCTCTCTTTACAACAAGGTCCCTATCTGTTTCAAGAAGATGACCATCATCCCGGTACCTAAGAAAAACCAAGCAGCGTGCCTCAATGACTATCGGCCGGTGGCTCTGACATCCATTATTATGAAGTTCTCCGAAAGGCTAGCCATGGCACGAATCAATTCCAGCCTCCCGGACTACCTGGATCCACTACAGTTTGCCTACCGCTGCAACAGGTCCACAGTAGACGACATCTCTCTGGCCCTGCACTCAACCCTGGAACACCTAGATAACAAAGACACCTATGTCAGACTTCTATTTATTCACTACAGCTCAGCCTTCAACACCATTATTCCTACAAAACTCATCACTAAACTCTGTGGCCTGGGCCTCGGCACCTCCCTCTGCGACTGGATCCTGAACTTCCTAACTCACAGACCACAATCAGTAAGGATAGGCAACAACACCTCTTCCATGATCATCCTCAACACCGGTGCCCCACAAGGCTGTGTTCTCAGCCCCTGACTATACTCCTTATACACCTATGACTGTGTGGCCAAATTCCCCTTTAAGTCGATTTTCAAATTTGCTGACGACACCACCATTGTGGCTCGGATCTCAAACAATGACAAGGCAGAGAACAGGAATGATATAGAGAATCTGGTGAACTGGTGCGGCAACAATAATCTCTCCCTTAATGTCAACAAAACGAAGGAGATTGTCATCGACTTCAGGAAGCACAAAGGAGAACATGCCCTGTCTACATCAACGGGGATGAAGTAGAAAGGGCTGAAAGCTTCATGTTTTTAGGTGTCCAGATCACCAATAACCTGTCCTGGTCCCCCCATGCCAACACTATAGTTAAGAAAGCCCACCAACGCCTCTACTTTCTCAGAAGACTGAGGAAATTTGGCATGTCAGCTATGACTCTCACCAACTTCTACAGATGCACAATAGAACTTGCAGCATGGGTTGGTACCTGGGACTTCGATGTTGTGGCCATCTCGGAGACATGGATAGAGCAGGGACAGGAATGGTTGTTGCAGGTTCCGGGGTTTAGGTGTTTCAGTAAGAGCAGGGAAGGTGGTAAAAGAGGTGGAGGTGTGGCATTGTTAGTCAAGGACAGTATTACAGTGGCAGAAAGGACGTTTGATGAGGACTCGTCTACTGAGGTAGTATGGGCTGAGGTTAGAAACAGGAAAGGAGAGGTCACCCTGTTGGGAGTTTTCTATAGATCTCCGAAAAGTTCCAGAGATGTAGAGGAAAGGATTGCAAAGATGATTCTGGATAGGAGCGAAAGTAACAGGGTAGTTGTTCTGGGGGACTTTAACTTTGCAAATATTGACTGGAAAAGCTATAGTTTGGGTACTTTAGAGGGGTCAGTTTTTGTCCAATGTGTGCAAGAGGGTTTCCTGACACAGTATGTAGATAGGCCAACAAGAGGCGAGGCCACATTTGATTTGGTACTGGGTAATGAACCAGACCAGGTGTTAGATTTAGAGGTAGGTGAGCACTTTGGTGATAGTGACCTCAATTCAGTTACGTTTACTTTAGCGATGGAAAGGGATAGGTATATACCGCAGGGCAAGAGTTATAGCTGGGGGAAAGGAAATTATGATGCGATTAGGCGTGATTTAGGATGCATAGGTTGGGGAAGGAAACTGCAGGGGATGGGCACAATAGAAATGTGGAGCTTGCTCAAAGAACAGCTACTGCGTGTCCTTGATAAATATGTACCTGTCAGGCAGGGAGGAAGTGGTCGAGTGAGGGAACCGTGATTTACAAAAGACGTTGAATCTCTTGTGAAGAGGAAGAAGGAGACTTATGTAAAGATGAGACGTGAAGGCTCAGCTAGGGCACTTGAGAGTTACAAGTTAGCCAGGAAGGACTGAAAGAGAGAGTTAAGAAGAGCCAGGAGGGGACATGAGAAGTCTTTGGCAGGTAGGATCAAGGAAAACCCTAAAGCTTTCTATAGGTATGTCAGGAATAAAAGAACGACAAGGGTAAGATTAGGACCAGTCAAGGACAGTAGTGGGAAGTTGTGCGTGGAGCCTGAAGAAATAGGAGAGGCGCTAAATGAATATGTTTAATCAGTATTCACGCAGGAAAAAGACAATGTTGTCGAGGAGAATACTGAAATACAGGCTATTGGACTAGGATTGAGGTTAATAAGGAGGAGGTGTTAGCAATTCTGGAAAGTGTGAAAATAGATAAGTCACCTGGGCTGGATAGGATTTATCCTAGGATTCTCTGGGAGGCTAGGGAGGAGATTGCAGAGCCTTTGGCTTTGATCTTTATGTCGTCATTGTCTACAGGAATAGTGCCAGAAGAATGGAGGACAGCAAATGTTGTCCCCTTGTTCAAGAAGGGGAGTAGAGACAAACCTGGTAATTATAGACCAGTGAGCCTTACTTCTGTTGTGGGCAAAATTTTGCAGGATTTATAATCATCTAGAAAGGAATAATTTGATTAGGGATAGTCAGCACGGTTTTGTGAAGCATAGGTCGTGGCTCACAAACCTTATTGTTGAGAAGGTGACCAAAGAGGTGGATGAGGGTAAAGTAGTTGATGTGGTGTATATGGATTTCAGTAAAGCGTTTGGTAAGGTTCCCCACGGTAAGCTATTGCAGAAGATACGGAGGCATGGGATTGAGGGTGATTTAGCGGTTTGGATCAGGAATTGGCTAGCTGTAAGAAGACAGAGGTTGGTGGTTGATGGGAAATGTTCATCCTGGAGTTCAGTTACGAGTGGTGTACTGCAAGGATCTGTTTTGGGGCCACTGCTGTTTGTCATTTTTATAAATGACCTGGATGAGGGCGTAGAAGGATGGGTTAGTAAATTTGCGGATGACACTAAAGTCGGTGGAGTTGTGGACAGTGCGGAAGGTTGTTGCAGGTTAGAGAGGGACATAGATAAACTACAGTGCTGGGCTGAAAGATGGCAAATGGAGTTCAATGCGGAAAAGTGTGAGGTGATTCACTTTGGAAGGAGTAACAGGATTACAGAGTACTGGGCTAATGGTAAGATACTTGGTAGTGTGGATGAACAGAGAGATCTCGGTGTGCATGTGCATAGATCCCTGAAAGTTGGCACCCAGGTTGATCGGGTTGTTAAGAAGGCGTGTGGAGTGTTAGCTTTTATTGGTAGAGGGATTGAGTTTCGGAGCCAGGAGGTCATGTTGCAGCTGTACAAAACTCTGGTGCAGCTGCACTTGGAGTATTGCGTACAGTTCTGGTCGCCGCATTATAGGAAGGATATGGAAGCATTGGAAAGGGTGCAGAGGAGATTTACCAGGATGTTGCCTGGTATGGTGGGAAGGTCTTATGAGGAAAGGCTGAGGGACTTGAGGTTGTTTTCATTAGAGAGAAGAAGGTTAAGAGGTGACTTAATAGAGGCATGCAAGATGATCAGAGAATTAGACAGGGTGGATAGTGAGAGCCTTCTTCCTCGGATGGTGATAGCTAGCACGAGGGGACACAGCTTTAAATTGAGGGGTGATAGATATAGGACAGATGTCAGAGGTAGGTTCTTCACTCAGAGAGTAGTAAGGGCGTGGAATGCCCTGCCTGCAGCAGTAGTGGACTCGCCAACATTAAGGGCATTTAAATGGTCAATGGATAAACATATGGATGATATTGGAATAGTGTAGGTTAGATGGGCTTTCGATTGGTTTCACTGGTTGGCGCAACATTGAGGGCTGAAGGGCCTGTACTGCGCTGTATGTTCTATAGAAAGCATTTTTCTGGTTGTATCACAGCTTGGTATGGCTCCTCCTCTGCCCAAGACCGCAAGGAACTACAAAAGGTCGTGAATGTAGCCCAGTCCATCACGCAAACCAGCCTCCCATCCATTGACTCTGTCTACACTTCCTGCTGCCTCGGCAAAGCAGCCAGCATAATTAAGGCCCCCTGCACCCTGAAAATTCTCTCTTCCACCTTCTTCCGTCAGGAAAAAGATACAGAAGTCTGAGGTCACGTACCAACTGACTCAAGAACAGCTTCTTCCCTGCTGCTGTCAGACTTTTGAATTGACTTACCTTGCATTAAGTTGATCTTTCTCTCCACCCTAGCTATGACTGTAACACTACATTCTGCACTCTCTCATTTCCTTCTCTATGAACGGTATGCTTTGTCTGTATGACGCGCAAGAAACAATACTTTTCATTGCATGCCATTACACATGACAATAATAAATCAAATCAAATCAAATCAAATCAAATAGATTAGTTTAATTTGGATGTTGTTTGACAATATGTGACAATAATAAATCAAATCAAATCAAAACAATTTCTTCAGAGATTTTAAAATAATCCTAACTGACAAGTGCAGTGCTGGTGCTAAAGATAAAATAGTAAGAGAACATATGCAAAGAAACTTATTGTACAATATGCAGGGAGTGCATTTAAGCAACTGAAGTTCGTAGCTATTTTGATGAAGTTTATGCCTCAGAGATCTTCAGTTAGTCCCTTTGAGGGAGGAATGCAAACAGGAGAGACAACATGGGGAATTAAGTGGATTGTGATAAATGAGAGGAACAAGAAGGAAGAGCAAAGGAAAATGACATTTGATGTGACAGGAAGTAGGAAAAGCACAAACACCAAGGAAAGTAGTTGGCCATACGTAGTTGACCATAAAATGAGACTGGAAAGAGCAACTGGCCCATTCAGGCATGATACAGTCTGTCCACCAAGAACCTACCCTCCCCCCCTCTCCCCTTCACGGGTAAAGGCCAATTTACCAGCCAATTTCTCTTGTCAGAGTGTAAAATTGGTCAGCAATCTGCTATGGCCGGACTTGTCCTACAACTGGAGAGCAATTTCACCCCTAGTATTTCGCAAATCACCACAACGACAAGTTAACTTTAATTATTTTGACTGAAAGCCAGGGAATCTGCAGGCCTGTGATTGTGAGTCTCAGTAAAGCAGAAACCTACACTGAGAGCCATTTGAGATTACTGCAAAGTAATGCATCCCATAAAAGCAAATCTGTTTCCCGCAGCTGCTGGCTGCACAAGCTGATATCAGACTACTTTGTGCTACATTCGAAACTAAATGACTGAGCTAACTCACAGTGGAGCTTCTCATCAATCATTGAAATCAAGTGTAGACAACTAATATATTTATGATAACCTAAATGTGCTGCCGTTAATGGATCTGTATAATAAAATGTGATGTCAACAAAACCACAAATACAGATTACCCATAATTTTAATAATGGTTAACTCAAGCCACAATCATCCTTGCGCTGGGAGATTTAACATAGCCAATATTGATTAGAGTTTATGTCCAGGCAAACATTAGAAAAGAGGTCTGACAGTGAAACTATGGTCTACATTGGATGCACACCTTTTCCTAAAATGAATGAAGATCATTGTCTCATTTATAGAAGTAGGCAGGTGAACTTTAAAAAAAAAATTCATTCGTAGGACATGGGCGTCGCTGGCTGGCCAGCAGTTATTGCCCGTCAGAGGTCAGTTGAGAGTCAACAAACATTGCTATGGCTTTAGAATCACATGTAAGCCAGACTGGGTGAGGACGGCAGATTTCCTTCCCTAAATGACATTAGGGAATCAGATGGGTTTTTCCTGACAATCGACAATGGTTTTCATGGTCATCAGTGGATTCTTCATTCCAGATTTCTTTTATTGAATTCAAATTCCATCATCTGCCGTGGCGGGATTCGAACCCGGGTCCCTGGAACATTAGCTGAGTTTCTGGATTAATAATCCAGTGATAATACTACTGGGCCATTGCCTCCCCTTACAGTGAAGCAGCCTTTAGACAAGATAAGTATCACCTTTTGAGGCGACAAATGATAATTTTAAATCTGTTATTATTGTTTTAGTTAATTTGCGACTTAAAGAGATGAGATGGGGGCTCGTATTTCCTGAAGGTGATCATCTTCTTTAAACGAAGTATCTGTGGGGATTACTACAAGCAGGTTTCTTGGGTCTGCTTATTTGCATGGTTTAAAACCTGTGTAAAACAGGAGTTAAAGTGCATGAGAACTCACCTATAGCATTCAAAATGATTGTCCAGCCTGCACACTTTAGCAGCAGCCTAAGGGCAACAAGAAATGACCAGTCTTTGGCTCTCTCACTTCACTCTCAAAACTTCACTGCCACGTTTATAATTTTTCTTATCATACTTTGGGGGAAATATGACAGAATTAAGCATCAACAAGACCGGGGGTCATTGGAAACAAGTCTGAGAAGAATGGAGAATTCATTCATTCAGAACTAAGTGGCTAATGCTGAGCTATCATTAAACCCCAATGATTAACTAACTCATCAGGTTGGAATGGGCTGGTTCTGGTTCCCATTTTACACCCTGCCTGAATGAAGTCAATGGAGGGCAAAATCAAATGGAGTGTAACATAGACCCGAATCTACTTGGCAGGGATGAAACCATGATCAGGCAGTGTGACAAAGCTAACCCATTGCACTTGGGGTGTGCGATGGTGGTTTGCCCAGACTAGGGTAGAGTAAAGGATCAGGGTAGCCAATGAGGTTAAACTGAGGCATCCCCTGATGCAATTTTTCAAAGCCATTTCTGCCTTTTGGCTAAGATGAAGCGTTAGATCAAGCCCAGGAGGGGGTCCAGTGCCTCATCCTGTCTGCTCAGATCTTTGATTGAGCCCAAGATGGGATACAATGTCTCATCTTGTTAACTTCGATCTTGTTTGCCCTCACGTGGGGGACCATGAATTGGATTCAATTTGAATTGGGTTTTGGTTGGAATAAAAGTACCAAAAGGTACGCAAAGAAAAGTGTCCTGTAACACTGTGTGGGTGATTTTAAATTGGGATTTTGGTTACTACCCTTCTTTCTTCCAGCTCCAACGCAGAATGAGACCTACATCAGAAAGAAGATGATGATAGCGAAGAGGATTATTAAGAAAAAGCCACCCAGGCATCATGATTGTATGATACTTCAATTTCTCAGCAGCAAAAATCAGATCTCACAGCACAATACCAGTGGAAGTGGAAAAGCAACACCAAGCTGACATGAGGCAAGGGCCAACTCAGTCCTATGACCCTTCTACATAGTATGAGGAAGCAACCGCCTCTGGCAATGCTGACCCAAAGTTGGCACATAGAAGTAATACCAGAATAGGTGAAATCAAGACACACATAGGCACCCAGGGGAAGCATAATTTGGGGAATGAGTAGGGTGATGGTCCATACTTTGCAACCTTTGCATTTGACAGTACTGACACGGGTCCTTGATATTTATGAAGGTTAGTTCTATGTGCATTCATTTTGTGCTGAATTATGTCACAATCATGTCAGGGAAAGAGACCTGATGTGTTGCCATGTTGTAGAAGGGATAATAGTTTTAGGAAATGTCTTTTTTATTTGTGGATGAAGGAGAATGAGGTCGGGCTGTAGTTTCCAAAGTGGACTGTGTTCCACAGAGGAGAAAATGTCCGTGATGATTAGTGATGGTCTCTTGTAATAGGCATTGAAGATGTCTCTGTGTGAAGGTCAAAATGATCATCTGTTCCATGTTGTTCTAATTATAGAGCAATGACCTCCTAATTTGTCACACCAAGATACAGTCCTTTCTGATGTGTGAAGTTGTGAAGGGCATAGCAAGCTATAACTATTCTTGACACCTGACCCAGAACACACTGCGGCACCCCTCCCAGTCTGTGCAGGCCGCAAAAGCTTGCTTTTAATGCCCTGATGGTCTTTTCAATTACCTATCTGGTAGAAATCTCATTGTCATGCTCTTTTGTTGCTGTTTAGAACTTTCTCAGTGTAGTATAAAGGGTTATCAGATGGGTTATGCCAATGTATGATAACCCTTTATTCATTCACAGGATAGTAGGTCAGTATTTGTTGCCAATCATTTAATTGCCCTTGAAACTGAATGGCTTGCTAGGTTATTATAGAGGGCAGTTAAGAGTCAACCACATTGGTATGGCTCTGGGTCACATGTAGGCCAGACCAGGTAGGTTGGAAAATTTCCTTAGTGAACATTACTTGTTTGATTAGTAAGTTTGTGGACCACACAAAGGTTTAGTGGATTTGCGGATAGTGATGAGAACCATCAGAGGATACAGCAGGATATAGATCGGGTGGACACTTGGGTGGAGAGATGGCAGATGGAGTTTAATCCGGACAAATGTGAGGTAATATATTTTGGAAGGTCTAATACAGAGAGGAAATATACAGTAAATGGCAGAACCCTTAAGTGTATTGATACTTAAGAGAGGGATCTGGGTGTACAGGTACACAGATCACTGAAAGTGCAACGCAGGTGGAGAAGGTAGTCACGAAGGCATACGGCATGCTTGACTTCATCGGCCGGGGCATTGAGTTTAAAAATTGGCAAGTCATGTTGCAGCTTTATAGAACCTTAGTTAGGCAGCACTTGGAATATAGTGTTCAATTCTGGTCGCCACATTATCAGAAGGATGTGGAGACTTTGGAGAGGGTACAGAAAAGATTTACCAGGATGTTGCCCGGCGTGGAGGGCATTAGCTACGAGAAGAGGTTGGAGAAACTGGAACGTCGGAGGTTGAGGGGCGACTGATGGAAGTCTACAAGATCATGAGAAGCATGGACAGAGTGGATAGTCAGAAGATTTTTCCCAGGGTGGAAGAATCAATTACTCGGGGACATATGTTTAAGGTGCAAGGGGCAAAGTTTAAAGGAGATGTACAAGGCAAGTATTTTACACAGAGGGTGATGGGTGCTTGGAACTCACTGCTGGGGGAAGTCGTGGAAGCAGATACGAAAGTGACTTTTAAGGGGCGTCTTGATAAATACATAAATGGGAGGGGAATAGAGGGATACGGTCCCTGGAAGGGTAAGGGGCTTTAGTTCAGTCGGGCAGCATGTCGGTGTAGGCTTGAAGGGCTGAAGGGCCTGTTCTTGTGCTGTAATTTTCTTTGTCCTTTGCTGTTCTTTGAACCATATGGGTTCATATGACAATAACCACCATTGCTGGGAGTAGCTTTCAATTCCAGATTTATTAAATTCAAATTCCACAAGTTGGGATATGCTAATGTATGATATAGATGATGATGCATCACAGGCACTAGTCAGTCATGTGTTAGACTCTCGTGAGAAAGGTTGGAATCATGCCTTGGAGCAATGTGCCTACTCTATAATCTGTTTAGATGTACTACTAATAAACAAGTGTTAAGCAGAGCATGTCTACAGTTTGTTTAAAATACTCTAAGGTGGAAGGTCCCATCTCAGAACACTTAGTGGAGTTATTAACGAAAGGAGCACGGAGCACGTTTTGTCACCCATAAATCATCTGTCAATTTGATTCTTTTCAGGAAAGAAGTCAGCAAATGTCAAATGTTGAAGTAGGAATGCATCATGACAATTTCCTGCATGACATGTATTGACACACAAGATCTTTTGATTGTTATATACAATGTGAACATTGAGGGAATGGAAGCCCTTCCATTTGATGTTGTCTTGTGGATGTTCTTTGAATGCTCTCAATGCTATGGGAATGCTGTTGATTGCATCTTAATTTTTGGATAAGCCAGAAACTCCATTAAAAAAATATGGCTCTATTTTGTGACAACATTGCTGTAATGCCAAAGGTGATTCCTGCTCCCCTTGAGGGGCACGAGTGATCTAAGGATTATGTGCCTCTACTCTTGCCTGGTCCATGGATTCTCTGTAGCTACCTGAAATGACCCTTTGCAATAGAAGTTTGGGATGGTGAACACTTAAAGTTTAAAGTTTATTTATTAGTGTAACGTGTAGACTTACATTAACACTGCAACAAAGTTACTGTGAAAATCTCCGAGTCGCCACACTCTGGTGCCTGTTCGGGTACACTGAGGGAGAACTTAGCCTGGTCAATGCACTTAACCAGCACATCTTTCAGACTGTGGGAAAAAATTGGGGCATCTGGAAGAAACCCACACAGACATGGGGAAAATGTGCAGACTCCACACAGCCAGTGAGCCAAGCCGGGAATCGAACCCAAGTCTCTGGCACTGTGAGGCAGCATTGTCAACCACTTTGCCACCGTGCCTTCCCCCTTCATAGCCTTTGACAGAACAGAGTGGGAAGATAAGCTTAGACCCCGCAACAGGTCAAGAATGTAGTACTTGTGCCGTTGCTGGTTTGCTATCTACCTATGCACAGTTCCTCAAAATTCATCATAAGACCTGTGTTGCCATATATCCAATGGAGGTATGATATCTTGTGGATTACATCCTGCTTACATGGTGCCTGACTCCTTTTAGCCCCGTTGTGATTTTTTTCTCTCCTGCTCTATGATAATGACATTGCTATGCCCATGGGCGAAGCCATATCTACTCCTGAGGATCCTTGACTACAGAGTCTGAAAACAAGCCAGTGAGCGGCATTGGTAGAAGCAAATGCAGCAGCTTGTAGCCAAGAAATACAAAAAAAAAGTGATCCTCAGTGGTAGAAATGAGTGTTTAACTCTCCAGAATCTTAACTTCAAAAATGTTTTAATTCTACATTGAACAACTGATCCTGGAATTTAATGGACCTTGTGTATCTTGTTCCAAGTTATGTAGATTGCATTCGGAAAGCAAACAAAGGAAACTAACAGCTGCTAAACTACTAGCCTTCATTCTCAAAGAGGCAAAAGAGGTCAGTGGACACTTGGCATGTGGATCAATGAAGATGAACATCTCACCAAGGCCATCCCCACACCCTCACTTCTTGCCTTCAAACAACTGCACAACCTCAAACAGACCATTGTTCACAGCAAACTACCCAGCCTTCGGGAGAACAGTGACCACGACACCACACAACCCTGTCACAGCAACCTCTGCAAGACATGCCGGATCTTCGACACGGATGCCATCATCTCACATGAGAACACCATCCACCAGGTACACGGTACATACTCTTGCGACTCGGCCAACGTTGTCTACCTGATACGCTGCAGGAAAGGATGTCCCGAGGCATGGTACATTGGCGAAACCATGCAGACGCTGCAACAGCTGATGGGTGAACACCGCTCGACAATCAACAAAAGGAGTGTTTCCTTCCAGTTGGGGAACACTTCAGCAGTCACGGGCATTTGGCCTCTGATCTTTGGGTGAGTGTTCTCCAAGGCAGCCTTCACGACACATGACAACGCAGAATCACTGAGCAGAAACTGATAGCCAAGTTCCACACACATGAGGACGGCCTCAACCGGGATCTTGGGTTCACATCACATTATCTGTAACCCCCACTACTTGCCTGAGACTTGCAAAATCTCACCAACTGTCCTGGCTGGAGACAATACACACCTCTTTAACTTGTGCTTAATCCTCTCTCCACTCACATTGTCTGTACTTTTAAGACTTGGTTACCTGTAAAGACTCGCATTCCAACCATTATCTTGTAAATTGAGTTTGTGTCTATATATGCCCTGTTTGTAAACACAACTCCTCACTCACCTGAAGAAGGAGTGACACTCCGAAAGCTTGTGCTACCAAATAAACCTGCTGGACTTTAACCTGGTGTTGTGAGACTTCTTAATGTAATCACAAAAAGTGCAGAAGAACTTGGGAAAGGCATTTTCATGGTGCAAAACAGCTGAAACACTTTCCATCTAGCTTACTTGCATGGTTTATGATGCATTATTAATATGTTGAAAACACTGGGGAGATTTCCACCGCATGAATTTAATCTCTGACCAAAGAGATTTAAAATGTACATCAGTTTGCCTACTGAATGATGCTGAACAGTATAAAGTGCAGTGCAAAGTTGCAAATGCATTTTTACTGCATGAGAAACTCTTTCAACTTCATTCAAACAAGGAATAGTTGGTAAGTGAATATAACCTTGAAAATGTAAAGGACTACATCATGGGATCAAACCTAATGTGCCAATTTAAAATTTTCTTCTATTTTAGCCTAGGTATAACCTGAATAATATAAATGGGATTATACTCATGCTAAGGTAGAAGAGAATATGATTTCAGATAATGGCATTAACTATTCGAATGCTGGCAGTCCATCCTTTAATTACAAGGCCAAAGCGTTTTACATTAAGACTCGTTTTCTCCATTTTCTGTTGTGTTGAAGATGGTGGAAGATGTCAGATATGCAAAGTTGAATCATAGAATCACAGAATCCCCACAGCGCAGAAGGAGGCCATTTAGCCCATCGAGTCTGCAACTACCACAGTCCCGCCCAGGCCCTATTCCCACAACCCCATATATTTACCCTGCTAATCCCCTGACACTAAGGTCAATTTAGCATGGCCAATCAATCTAACCCACACATCTTTGAACTGTGGGAGGAAACTGGAGCACCCGGAGGAAACCCACGCAGACATGGGGAGAATGTGCAAACTCCATACAGACAGTGACCTGAGGCTGGAATTGAACCTGGGTCCCTGGTGCTGTGAGGCAGCAGTGCTAACCACTGTGCCATCGTGGTGCCCCTGATTGGCTGATTAGGAATAGTTGTGATTTTCAGTGCTAAGGATCTTTCGTTAGTATCTACGGAATCAAAAAATATTTTTTATTTTGGGAATTTCTTTGACAAGGTTTGCTTTTGTGATAAGCACAGGCAGGGAATTACAATTCATCTGAACTCTCCAACTTGCCTCTCTTGATGTGGGTTTTCCTCTGAAGAACTCATTGTTTTTGGAGTTGTGGGGTGGGTTGAATCGAGGTTGCAAGAAAATACATCCATTGGCAATGGCTTCCAGAGGGGCAGGTCCTTCGTATGGGAACCCCAATCCGATGAAGAGCTAGAGAATAGACACAAAGGAAAACATAACCATTATTAGGAAGAAAGGCTGATATGACAATGCTCAAGCAGGAAGAGACCAAGACAAGAAAGGACTCAGTTTCAGGCAGGTAAATGACGGGGCAGTGTAGCTAAGACTTGAGAGCAATACCGTTGCCCAAGCCCCACCCTGTCGAGTTCAGCATGGTTGGCTTTAGCCTTAAAAATTTGCAATTACATACGAACATGTTAGGGCAGTTGACCAAAAGTTCTGCCAAGGAGTTGGGGTGTTAAAGAGTGTCCTTAAGGAGGAAAGGGAGGTGGAAAAGTGAAAATGTTTAAAGAATTCCAGAATTTTCAGCCTCAGCAGCTAAAGGAACAGCCACCAGTGGTGGACTGATGATGATCAGTCTGGCCTGATGATGATAGTAAGAGTTTTAACAACACCAGGTTAAAGTCCAACAGGTTTATTTGGTAGCAAATACCAATTAGCTTTCGGAGCACTACTCCTTCGTCAGATGGAGTGGAAATGTGCTCTCAAACAGGGCACAGAGACACAAAAATCAAGTTACAGAATACTGATTAGAATGCAAATCCCTACAGCCAGCCAGATCTTAAAGATACAGACAATGTGGGTAGAGGGAGCATTAAGCACAGGTTAAAGAGATGTGTATTGTCTCCAGACAGGACAGCCTGCAAGTCCAGGAGGCAAGCTGTGGGGGTTACTGATAATGTGACATAAATCCAACATCCCGGTTTAGGCTGTCCTCATGTGCGCGGAACCTACCACCTAATGATGATACTCAGAGGCCAGAATTAGAAGAGCGCAGAAATCTTGGAAGATCGTAGGGCTGGAGGAGGTAATAGAAATATGAACCAACTGAGGGACTTTAAAACAATGAAGAGACTTTTAAAATCAAGTTGGTGCTTAATTGGAAGTCAATGCAGATCAGCGAGCACAGAGATGATGGGTGAATGGAATTTAGTACAAGTTAGGATATGAACAGCAACGTTTTTGATGAACTTAAGTTTGATGGAGGATGGAAGCTGGAAGGCTGGAATAATTAAGTCTAGAGGTATCATAGGCAAAGGTGAGGGTCTCAGTAACAGATAAACTGAAGCGGGTGAAAACAAGTGATATTAGAAGTGGAATTAGGTAATATTAGTGGTGGTCAGGTTATATGGTTAGGATGAAATATAACAGCAAGATAGCTCTGAAGAAGAGTCATGCAGACTTGAAATGTTTGCTGGAATTTTATTGGACCACCCGCCACGGGAATCAGAGTGGGCGAGGGGTGGAGCATGGATGGTCTGTTGACCTCTGTTGGGATTTTACGGTTTCAGGATGAATGAGGCTGTTAAAAACATGCCGGTTAACTCTCTTTCTCGCGCCACAGATGCTTCCAGACCTGCTTGAGTTTTTCCAGCATTTTCTGCTTTTATTTCAAATTTCCAGCATCTGCGGTATTTTGCTTTTATTTCAGTGGACAATCTGGTTCAACCTCAACAAGTTGCCAAGAAGAAGGATGGTATTGGTGGCTAGCGAACTGAGCGATGGTGGAGGACTGAAGACCATTGCTTTGGGACTCCTAGTAATTAGCTGGAGGAAATTCTTGTTCACCCAGTCTTTCAAGGTGGGATTGCTGCCAGGAGTGAAGCAAGATGGGACATCTGCCTATTGGTTCGATCTGACTCCAACTCATTCTTCGTGTGTTAATCCTGCATGCAAAGTGAACCTTTAGTATTATCTTTCTTTTGTTATGGTTGCAGCAAGCAGTTAATGCAGCACCTTGAGTTGGCAAACCATGATATAAAGGAAGGACAAAATGAAAAAGTCAAACTTTGTATTGGCTCTGAGTGAGCCTATTGGTTGAAAAGCAAAACAGTTACAGGAGAGATGCCAAGTTCCTTCATAATTACCATCGTAGTCTCCTTTCCACCCCCCTTCTGTGCTGGTACAAAAGTAGCAATCTGGAGAAATTATTGGAGCTCCAAGCACCACTGACCATCACCTGTGGCAGAGTGAGAAATGGGTAGACGGCTAGTCTGGGAGACTGTGTGAGAGGAACATGACAGAGAAACGTTTTGACATTGAGGATGTGGTACCTGGCCTTCCTCCGCCATTTGCTCCTGAACAACATTATGGGCCTGCCTGCAAATCGGTGATGTCCCGATGAAATTTGTTTGGTAACATTACATGTTGCAATTCCCAGACTCATACTTTAGACCAGTTAGCCTAACATCTACCATTGAGAAAATGCTAGAATCCATCACTAAGGAAGTAGTAGCAGGACATTTAGAAAATCATAATACAACCAGCGTTGTGAAAGGGAAATTGTGTTTGACAAATTTATTAGAATTCTTGAGGATATAACAAGCAGGTGGATATTGGAGAACCAGTAAACGTAGTGTATTTGGATTTCCAAAAGTCATTGAATAAGGTGCCACTAAAAGATTACTACACTATGTTCATGATATTGAACGTGATATATTTTCATGGATTGAGTATTGCTAACTAGCAAGGAACAGAGAGTGGTGATAAATGGGTCATTTTCCACTTGGTAAATGGTAACTAGCAGGGTGACACAGGGATCAATGTTAGGGCCTCAACTATTTACGTTTATATTCATGACTTTGCTGAAGGGACGGAATGTATAGTAGCCAAATTTGCTGATGATATGAAATAGGTGGGAAAGCAAGTTGTATGGAGGATACAATTTGAATCTGTAAAGTGATAAAGATAGTTCAAGCGAATGGGTAAAAGAATTGGCAGAGGGAGTATAATGTAGAAAAATGTGCTCCAAAACGCTTTGCAGCCAATGAAAGAATCAAGGAATCAACATGAATGGACTCTCTCTCTCTCTATATATATATATGGCAGGAAGAATAGAGAAACAGAATGTAATTTAAATGGAGAGAGAATGCAGAGTATTGTATGCTGTTTTTGTCTCCTTACTTAAAGGGGGATTTACTTGCATTGGACACGGTTCAGTGAAGCTTTGCCAGACTGGAATTGTGGGTTGTCTTATGAGGAAATGTTAAGCAGATTAGGTCTATAGTCATTGGAATTTAGAAGAATGAGAGATGATCTTATGGAAACATGTAAGATTTTGGGATGGCTTGATAAGGTAGATGCTGAGAGTAGGTTTCCCCTCATGGGGAGAATTTAAAAGCCTGGGCATAGTTAAAAAATACTCTCCCTTTATAGACTGCCAACCTGGACCCCAGACGTTCCGACCGCGCCTCCCAGTAGTGCTAGCCGGGCACCCTGGCAGTGCCAGCTGTGCACCCTGGCACTGCCCACTGGGCACCAGGCAGTGCCAAGGGGGCAGGGTCTTCTGGGGGGCAGGCTAATTGGTGGTGGTGGTGCGGGAAACCGCTGCGCACTCTGCATTAGGGATCAGTGGGGTTGGGAGGGGGATAATCAGGGCTGGCCACGGGGAGGGGTGGGTGGTTCGTGGCTGACCAAGGGGGGGTTGGCACTTGGGGCTGGCCTGGGAGGTGGGGTCGGGGAGGCTGGCAATCGGGAGAGTGGTTGGGAAAGCCAGCGATCTGGCGGGGAGGGGTTGAGATTCGGGGCTGACCATTGGTGGGGTGGCTGGGGAGGCTTGGCGATTGGGGAGGGTCAGGGAGGCCGGAGATCAGGGGTTGGGGTCAGGGCTGACCATTGGGGATGGGGGGGGGGGTGGTCAGGGAAAACATTGGGAGCTGACAATCGGGAAACTGGTGATCTGGGGGGTGAGGGGGGCGCGGCCAGTCGCGTGCGCTAATCTCCCTACTGACAAGGTACCGCATGGTAGGCCTTTGACAAGCTACCGCATAGTAGGTTGTTGCATAAGGTTAAATCTCACGGGATCCAAGGTGAGGTAGCTAAACGGATAAAAAATTGGTTTGATGACAGAAGCCAGAGGGGGTTGTAGAGGGTTGTTTTTCAAACTGGAGACCTGTGACCAGCGGTGTGCCTCAGGGATCGATGCTGGGTCCACTGTTATTTGTCATTTATATTAATGATTTGGGTGAGAATCTAGGAGGCATGGTTAGTAAGTTTGCAGATGACACCAAGATTTATGGCATAGTGGGACAGTGAAGAAGGTTATCTCGGATTGCAACGGGATCTTGATCAATTGGGCCAGTGGGCTGACGAATGGCAGATGGAGTTTAATTTAGATCAATGCGAGGTGATGCATTTTGGTTGATTGAACCAGGGCAGGACTTACTCAGTTAATGGTAGGGCGTTGGGGAGAGTAACAGAGGGGTACAGGTTCATAGCTCCTTGAAAGTGGAGTCACAGGTGGACAGAGTGGTGAAGAAGGCATTCAGCATGCTTGGTTTCATTGGTCAGAACATTGAGTACAGGAGTTGGGACATCTTGTTGAAGTTGTACAAGACATTGGTAAGGCCACACTTGGAATACTGTGTACAGTTCTGGTCACCCTAATTTAGAAAGGATATTATTTTACCAGAAAGAGTGCTGAAGAGATTTACTGGGATGCTACCGGGACTTGATGGTTTGAGTTATAAGGAGAGGCTGGATAGACTGGAACTTTTTTCTCTGGAGTGTAGAAGGCTGAGGACGATCTTATAGAGGTCTATAAAATAATGAGGGGCATAGATCAGCTAGATAGTCAATATATTTTCCCAAAGGTAGGGGAGTCTAAAACTAGAGGGCATAGGTTTAAGGTGAGACGGGAGAGATACAAAAGGGTCCAGAGGGTCAATGTTTTCATGCAGAGGGTGGTGAGTGTCTGGAACAAGCTGCCAGAGGTAGTAGTAGAGGCAGGTACAATTTTGTCTTTTAAAAAGCATTTAAACAGTTACATGGGTAAGATGGGTATAGAGGGATATGGACCAAATACAGGCAATTGGGCCTAGTTTAGGGGTTTAAAAAAAAAGGTCAACATGGACAAGTTGGGCCAAAGGGTCTGTTTCCATGCTGTAAAACTCTATGACAGACCTGCGCATGCATAGAGTCCGCCGTGGTGAATCCCTCGGCGGACTCCATGAAGCACAGAGTGCCGGAAATTCAACAGACCAGTATGCCTAAAAAAACGGGTGGAAAAATCTCCAAGGTGTGTGATACGGCACCACAAGCAGTGAATCTGGAAAAAAGGAAATAACCATCTTTTGCAGGGATATCAAAAACTCTCTCTCTCTGTGGAAGTCAACCAGCCAGCAAAAAGGGATCGTAGCTGGAAAAAAAAGCTGAAACATCTCTACAAAACCACAGAACGCCTGAACCGAAGAATCAACTATTCACCAGCAGAGGTCAGCTATACTGGAATAAACTCATCATGGCCACATCGATTATCATCTACTCCTCGCTGGTCCATGTAACCTTTTTACTTATACTTACTTGTTATTGGACTCAATTCTTATCTCTAATCCATATGAATGTAGATGCATGTGTTTTTACCATTTCTCCTTACTTTTCTAGTAATTAATAATCTTACTCTATCTCAGCTCAAGAAAGCTTGGTTAAATTGGCTCCTTTTTAAACATAAGTATTGAGTCGAGAAAAAGTATCCAAGAGAAAGGGAACCTTGTTTGATTAAACCTTTGCTGCTCGCAGCAGAGAGTGGGCTGAACAAAGAAACTGAGCCAATAGTCATTCCTCACCCGGGTTTGTAACAATTTGGGGGTATTCCAAATTGAGGGGTCTCACCTGGATCAACAACTTTTGGGACACCTCATCTTGGACTGGTTGTAACAGGTGACAGGTAGGAAAGTGGAGTTAAGGCCACAATCAGACCAGGCATGATCTTATTGAATGGCAGAACAGGTTAAAATGGCCAAATGACCTATTACTATTTCTTATAATACGTTCTAAAACATCAAGCAAATGGTCCAATCATGGCATTCCATATGGTACCAACTGCATTAGAACAATATTGATCTTGTCAGTGCAGACTCGATGGGCTGAATGGCCTCCTTCTACACTGTAGGAATTCTATGATTCTATGAATTTTTTTTGTTCCTTTAATCTTGGGTTAACACAGTAATTAATTATGGGGCATAACACTCAAATTACCAATGATGCTCGTTGGCACTTGCCCTGAAAATAAAATGACTTTACCCCCTACTCTTTAACATGCAGAAGAAAAGTCAAAATAATGAAAGTCATGCTGACTTAATTAAAAATAACCTGAAAAAAAGCTTTGGCATACTTAATAATCATTTAAACTCTCTTCATTTAGGCTATATAAAATTATCCTTCAAGATCAGATCAATGGAAAACTCTCAACTGAGCCAGCATGTTCTTAAGCAATGCACTTTATTGCCGAAACAAACATTAAATTATTAAAATGTCAGGAGTGGTTCTAACAACACTTTAATAATAGCTACTGGCTGGTAAAATAAATAACTAGAATTCAATAGAGAATAAAATCTCTCTAGCACTTTACTCGTGTTGCCTGCTTTCCTCTATCTCCATCTATTCTCCATCTGTTTCATTATTTTAATCAGTTTTCTTACTCTTACCTCTTGTATCTTTAATATTTTTTCTTAAAGGGAAAGGCTAAAACACTACATTTGCGTTCTTTTCGAGTTTACAAGGCCGCTGCATTTCAGAGGAACATCGAGAAAAGCATTGGCCACAAATGAGCTGTAAACCAACTAAAAGGCTTTTTCTCCCTGCCCAGTAAGTCAAAACATGTAACTCAAAAAATTGACATGGTTGACTCAAAAATTAGATCTGATTTTTTTTCCCGTCCAGTGGAAAGCTTCTGTCATCAAATGTGTTATCTCATGCATAGCAGTAGAGGCTAATTGTGTCCAGGTTGAGTGAACAGTGGGTTATGTTCACTGATCAAACAACATCACACACTAGTTGAGATGTTCACGATTTATTTGTCGAGATTGGAGGTTGGGTTGTTTTTATTTGTCCTTGTTTGATTTAATCACTATTTATACTTCATCCTTTATCTCTTTTCTTGTCATATTAGACCGTTCCTATTATCGTCTTGGTATCATGTTCTCCATTACTTTCTATTCATTTTCCATTCACCTTGGCTTTGTATGCCTAAACAAGTTGGACACTTGCAAAAGTGGTGGACTAGCTATAACAAAACTGCTAAACATTGATCGTATTTTTTCAACCCAATAGATTATAAGTAGAAAGGACAATGTTTTGCGATATTCAAAGCAGTATTTTTTAGGTTTTCATTGTAGGATAGAGGGAATAGGGACAACAAACACAAACTGCAATGGAGGAAGAGTTAAAGAGCATAATATATTGATCAGAGAGGATCAAACAATTGTCAAGTTGAAATTATCTGGAGTATTGAAACACGTAAGCAGGATAAATGACACCTTCATGCTCCTGATCATAATAAAGAATTGTAGAGAGTGTACACAATATATTCCATTCATTTCCTGTGTTCATGGTATCTATTATCTGATAGTGACCAATATGCAGCACTGAGCTATCAAGAGAGGCTAGATCCAATGTTTACTATTCTTTCCAAACGAACAGCAATTAACATAATATCAGCACAAATCCGTGGTGATCTATTTATACTTATATATTATATCTATTTCTTTTGAACCTGTTAAAATATCTTTATGATTAACTTGAAACAGAAGGTTGAGGTTCAAAAGATTCACATTCTCTCAATTGATAATACAGCATTGCAGTGTTAATTATAGCTGAAATTATTTGTCTTATCAACCACTGAACAGGGCAGAGTTGTACATTCCCCCAAGATGGGTACTGAGGTGGTGGGAGTATAAAATGGATGTGATTCCCCCAGGGATCCTGCCCGCCTCCACCCCAATGCAATTTCACGATTGGGCAGGCAGGGCCTTGGGCAGGAAACACACCTTTTCACCTATTAAGGTCCCGTAGTGGTCACTTTATGGCTACTTAAGGGTCTTCTTGCTCAGCCTCAATTTTTGGGCTGGCGGGAGAGGGTGTGAGTTGGGTGGAAAACAGAGAAATTAACTTTTCTCCATCTATGGTGGGAAGGGGTGGGTGGGCACCTGAACATGAAGGTCTTTCAGATTTAGGGTGCCGTCTCCTCTGTGACCTTGGAGCCCTGGCCCTTCTTCTCCCCTTAACCCCCCCAGGGCATCCCCTACCCTGGAGACAAATGGAGATTTGTTGGCCAATCAGTTTGGGTAACAACTCTTATGGGTGAGACTTCCTTCCAAAGGTGGACGCAAGTCTGCTGCCCACTGCCAATCAATGTTCAAGCGAGCATTAAATGGCAGTCGGCTTCTAAGAGTTGGCAGTAGCGCATTTTGTGCCAACACAGGAGGGCAAGCACCACATGCTCATCATCCTTAAAATTCTACCTATAATAAATTAAATGCATGTCAATATAAGTAACTCATTAAAAACTTGTCTCTAGCAGAAAAAAATATTGTGATCATTTGTGTGCATTTAGCTTGGAGGTTTTAATAGTCATTCTTGATTTGGCAAAACACACTATATACAAAAAGACAAAATAACAAATAGAACTGAAAGCCATTTTGCCTAATGAAGCAAATAGCTTTATTGCAATAATTTCATCGAGCAGGAACTGAACTGAAAAAGGGAAACAACTAACTGGGAGCTAATTACCTTTTAATAGTCTACTTTGTAAGACATGATCAGAAGTTTGTTTAAAATCTAGCCCAAAGAATAAAATCACATTGAACTACTGAAAATGTATTGCAAATATTCCTCAAAGTGTCAAAAAATGACTATGGTCTTCAGATCCTGTTATGCTGGTGAGAAGCTCCCAAAAATACATTGTGCAGATCTGCCTTTTTTTGTACTAGATTAGGCAAATAGGAAATGTGTGCAACTTACTTGCAGACCGCGCATGTGTGTGTGTGTGAGTGTGAGTGTGAGTGTGTGTGTGTGTGAATGAGACATGCAACATGTACTTTCATGACACTGACATCACCTTCAAATCGATATGAAACACACCTCACTGTTTGAAACATTAGGACAGTGCATGAGGGATATGCAGAACAAGGTTTGTTCAGGGTTCAATCAGGAGTGAAGATTTACATTCTATGGGTTTCAGTGAGTACTATATAGTCGTCAGGACAACGACCCCAATCAATTTATCAGTAAAAGCCAGCGCACAGGTACAGAAAGTAATCAAAGAGGCTAATGGAATGTTGGCCTTTATCTCAAAATGGCTAGAATATAAAAATGAGGAACTTATGCTTCACTTCTACGGAGCCTAAGTCAGATCCCATCTGGAGTGCTGCAATTCAGTCTTGCGTATGGAACCTCAGGAAAGAATTAATGGAAGAAGTACAGCAAAATAATATCAGGGCATAAAGGATTAAATCATGAAGAAGGGCTGCATAAATTTAGTTTTATTCCCTTAAGGTTGCCAACTGTCATTAAAGCTTTTCTTGGAGGTTTCATCACATGACTTGCTTCATGCCTAGCCATTAGCTACACAACACATAGAAATCATAGAATCCCTACAGTGCAGAAGGAGGCCATTTGGCCCATCAAGTCTGCATTGACCACAATCCTACCCAGGCCCTATTCCTGTAACCCCACATCTTCGTCCTGCAAATCCCCCTGACACTAGGGTCAACTTAACATGCCAATCAATCTAACCCGCACATCTTTGGAGTGTGGGAGGAAACAGGAGCACCCAGAGGAAACCCAGACAGACATGGGGAGAATGTGCAGACTCCGCACAGACAGTGACCAAAGCTGGGAATCGAACCCAGGTCCTTGGCGGTGTGAGGCAGCAGTGCTAACCACTGTGCCACCATGCCACCATCTATCCTTGTGACACACTGCCTTCCTACGCCAACTGGAAAACAAAAAGAGTCATTACCCAATTTGATGATGCTTGACTGTCAGTCAAATCAGCCTTTTTTCCTATCTGATATAGAGAAATGTTCAAAGACAAAAACAAACAATCTTTCTTAATGTCCCGATGCTTTTTTCTCCAGGGTTGTACATGACAGCGTACTGGAGATTGAGCTTTTATTGCTAGCGGCTCCAGACCAATCCTGGAGGGTTTACAACCGTATATTCCCCTGACTCAGAAGGTTGTGGGATAATCTAATGAAAGTCTTTAAAATTATAAAGAAATTTAATAGCAAAGGTACAGGAAACTATTTCTTCTGGTGTGGGGATCGAAACAACGGAGCATTACATCTTATGATTAGAATTAGGTTAGTTAGGAGTACAATCAGGAGCATCTTTTCACATAAAAGATAATTAAAATATGGAACTCTTTACCATGAATGGCTATGGATGCTAGGTCAATTTGAAGTTTAGAGAAAAAGCCCACTAGATTTTTCTTAGGCATCAAGTGCTATGTAGCAAAAGTGGGTAAATATCTGAGATACATATCAGCAGTTGTCTAGTTGAATAGCATAACAGGCTCAAGGGGCTGAATAGTCTACTTCTGTTTCTATGGGGTAAATTTTACATTTCTTGGCAGAGGGTGGGACTGTGGATCACTGACTTCTGACCCTGCCTTTTAAAGGTGTTGAAAAAAGGTGTCTGATAAAGCATTTTATGGCCAATTAATGATCACCCCTAGCAGCAGTGAGCAATGGTGGGCAACACGCCCAATCAGGGATGAAAAGCAGAGAAACGTCTGGGTACAGAAAGGGCAGTCCATGAATTGAAAGTTGGTCATGGACCCGCCATTTAAAGGGTCTCTGGCAAGGCTTTAAGGCAGCTGCCACAGAATCGGTGCTCTGCAGGCTGAAGGTTGGTGATATGACTTTAACTTGGAAATTCTTTGACTTATTGCTGTAGCAACAGCAAGTATGAGCTTGTTTTGAAATGTTGCTGACTCTTGGTGCCTTAGGGAATTATTCATGACACTATCTAGGGAGGAAGGAACATTTCAATACACCTTTCCCATTCTCCTTGTGAATAACAAGTGATTAGGAAATGGCTGAAAATCTACCCTATACCTCTCTTCACAGATGGCTAAGAGGATGAAACCAGCAGCTACTGAGGGGCCAGAATAAGGGCGATTCCATAGTTTTTGAGGTGACTCCCTGCGAATCCTGTTCCAGGTTGTGAGTGATTGGCAGGAGGTCTCAGACCTGCAGACAGGAAAAGGAGACCTTCCAGCCAGACCAAAACTGCTTGGATGGAGGTCGCACAGAAGTGGTTAGCACTGCTGCCTCACAGCACCAGGGACCTAGGTTCAATTCCCGGTTTGGGTCACTGTCTGTGCGGAGTCTGCACGTTCTCCCTGTGTCTGTGTGGGTTTCCTCCGAGTGCTCCGGTTTCCTCCCACAGTCTGAAAGACGTGCTGGTTAGGTGCATTGGCCATGCTAAATTCTCAGTGTACCCGAGCAGCTGCCGGAGTGTGGTGACTAGGGGATTTTCACAGTAACTTCATTGCAGTATTAACGTAAGCCTACCTGTGACTAATAAATAAAAGAAAAGGTAAGCAGATGTGGGGGTCATCTAAAGAACTTGGTGGCAGTGCCATAAGTGACTGAATGACCTTTTGTGATTTGCCAGGTTGAGTGTGTAACCATATCGGAGTTTGATCAATATGGAAGGGAGTGATATGTCTCAAGCAAGTAACATTGAGAAATATTGGATGCCGACAAAGGACATGGTGCCCACACATTTGCAAGAATGCTTGTGACACAGCTCATTCATTACAATGTTCCTTTTTATGGAAAAGAGAGGAGGGCATAGAATGCCTGAGAGAGAGCACAGACTAGAGGTGGTCAAAGCAAGGTGGCAATGTTCACTCCAATATGGCTGCCAATTAATGGAGTCACATCATTGGGTGTGCTAAGGTTGGAGGAAGGCCCAGGGCTGGTGAGATTTCAAAGGCTGGTAGTTCTCACCTGCAAACAGTGGTGAAGGAGACAGGAGTAGGACCAGTTAGGAACTGGAGAAGGTGGGAGGGAAGGAACGTTAATGGCTTTTGACTTTGGAGTCATGCAGAATTTGGAGAGAAGTATGTGTCTCAATATTGAAAGACTTGAAGTTCAAACCCTAGTTATCAACTCCCAGTGGTGCCAGTGTGTGTCCATCTCTCTGAACTCACCTCGAATGATGATGATGCCCTTCAATTTCCTTGTGATTTTCCACCACAGAACAAACATTAACAAATGCAGTCACTAGCCCTGAAAGACCAATATTAGCCTCTGAGGGGGAAGCTTCAGAAGCTGCAGCGTCGCATCCTTGCTGTGCACCTGGCACCAATGCAGATACACGTGTCTCAGTGGGAATGTGTAAGTTGGCTCTCAGGAATCCACACACAGGTGAGCACATCTCAGCCACAAGACCACCTGCTGAAGACTGAGATGGAGCATGCCTCTGGCAGTTGGCGATAGATGCTGATCTCAATCTGATCATGAGCCTCTGAAGTCGTCCATCAGGCAGCAGATCCTGGCCATACAGCACAAGGTATGTGGCAATGTGGCAGAGGTTTCAGTGGGTTGGCGTGCACTGGCATGGGCACTGGAGGAGTTCATGAGTGCTGCGATCACCTGTTGTTCAGAATGCATGTCTTCCTCCGTTGCGAGACTGGTGAGTGTCATGAAAGGCCAAACCCAGTAGTTCACTGATGGGGTACTGGGAATGCATTCTAACTGCGCTCAATCACTGTACTTGCCTCTGAATCTTGTACCCAGAGACAGGACAAAAGGGGGACAAAGAGCCTGGAGTCACGTAAATGCCTGATTCCTCTCAAGAAGGCAGTGAGGGATAAATGGTCACCACAGTGGCGGATGAGCAGCTGCTGCCACCAGTGGGGAGGGGCACCTGTCAGGGGGCGCTTCTGATGGGGACAGCATCTATTCTGTTATTGACACAAATGCCCCCGAGTGCTGCAGCCATTGTGCAAGAGACTCACACCAACCAGGGCCCTCATGGCCTCAAGAGACCAGAGGACAGCTGCTGAAGTCACCTCTGGCAAAGTGATCAGCAGCCTTTTCCCAGGACAGTGGGTGAATCATGGAATAGAATCCCTACTGTGCAAAAGGAGGCCATTTGGCTCATGGAGTCTGCACCGACCACAATCCCACCCAGACCCTATTCCTATAACACCACATATTTACCCTGTTGAAACCCTGATGCTGGGGTTAATTTTTCATGGCCAATCAACTTAACCCTCACATCTTTGGACTGTGGGAGGAAACCGGAGCACCCAGAGGAAACCCACGCAGACACGGGGAGAATGTGCAGACTCCACACAGACAGTGATCCGAGGCCGGAATTGAACCCGGGTCCCTGGCGCTGTGAGGCAGCAGTGCTAACCACTGTGCTACTGTGCCGCCAAGGTGCTAAGGGGGGAGCACCATGTCCTCACACCAGTAAATATATTGAAAAGCCACCATATTAGTTACATATGGGTTCACAAAGGTAATCGCTTGCTTGTGTTGGGTGTGCAACTTTTTTGATTTATTAGTAAATAACTGTTCTGTGTACTTGTGTCCCTGGCAGCATTAGTGTTTAATCATATAAAACCTACAGTGCAGAAGGAGGCCATTTGGCCCATTGAGTCTGCACCGACAACAATCCCACCTAGGCCCCATCCCTGTAACCCCACATATTTACCCCATCTAACCCGCACATCTTTAGACTGTGGGAGAAAACTGGAGCACCTGGAGGAAACCCACACAGACACGGGGAGAACTTGCAAACTCCACACAGACAGTGACCCAAGCCAGGAATTGAACCCAGGTATCTGGAGCTGTGAGGCAGCAGTGCTAACCACTGTGCCACCGTGCTGCCCGCAGTCAGCAATCCAAGGGTGGTGGAGAGAGGGTGAATGTTTGTGGATGTGGTGCCAATCAAACAGTTTAAATTTACAATTTTGGGGTCTCAGAGATTGTCACTAAATTAATTAGCAGCTGTGTGTACCATCTACAAGATAAACTGCAGGAACTCACCAAGGCTCCTTGGAGAGCACCTCCCAAATCTGCGACCATTACCATCTGGAAGGACAAAGGCAGCAGATACATGGGAACACCACCATCTGAAAGTTTCCCTCCAAGCCATTCACCATCCTGACTTGGAAATATATTGCCGTTCCTTCACTGTGACTGGGTCAAAATCCTGGAACTCCTTCCCTAGCAACACTGTGGGTGTACCTCCACCACATGGGCCGCAGCGGTTCAAGAAGGCAGCTCACTGCCACCTTCTCAAGGGCAATTAGGGACGAATGCTGGCCGAGCTAATGAAACCCACATCCCTTGAATGATGAAAAAAGTTCTCAAAGATAACATGAACCGAAGAGGTGAGAGGCCATTTGTACGAAATAAAAGGAGTGCCCTTCAAGTTCTGAAGATTTGCGACTTGCACCATATCCCTTCAGGCCCCAGAATTCCTGGTCCATCTGTATGATGTTAACATGCTATTATTCTTCCCAGCAAGATCCAGCCGATTGTGTTTGCTTCACCTCCCAGGAATCAGGAATTAGGTGCAATGATATTTTTCTCCTCTTCCTCATGGGACAGAAGCGGATGGTTTAACACTGACCCCATTGTAATTCCGATTCATATTAATCAATGAACTGGTGACGGCCACACAGATTAATGTATGTTCTTGTTTCAAGAGCAAACTGTCTAATTTGTGGCTGAAACTGATGAGTTGAAGGTTTGAAGGAACCACTGGCCAAGCACCACTCTGAAAGTGTTTGCCTCTGCACGGAATTGCAGAGTAAATCTTCAGGGAGGCAAAGTACACATTCACTTCTTTTATTTTTTTGACAGGTTTTTGGCTCTTTCGTCCCACAGCTCAATAGAAAAAAAAACCCAGCTCCTGTATTCAGAAATACAGCCGAGATTAAAAGAAGCTACTGCAATATAAAAGCTGATGAATGGCAGTCTAATTTTTCACGTCAATTGAAAAACTCAAGCTGAAATTGTGTTCATTGTGGTGTTTGTGACTCAACTACTTGGAACTGAGTATGAAGAAATCTGTACAATCAATAAAGAAGGCTGCATTGGAAAGTATAATAAACTGAAGCTTTACGAGTCAATTAATATAACAAATCATACATTTTTCAGCATTCTAAAAAAAACTTTTGAAGTTGCAGTAGCTTCTTTGTTAAGCTTCTGTCAATTACATTCAAAATCCTTTAATGTAAGCCCTGCATTATGCTGTGCTAACAAAGTCATATTGCTTTCTTTCAGTGTCTTAGGAAATAAACCCTGTGCAGTGTTAATGAAGTCACTGGATGAAGTATTAGTTTTCTACATTTCTATTTGGGAAAAAACCCAATAGATTTAGTGCTAAATCAGACATATTCCATTTCCCCTCCTTCTTCCATAGAAACTGGTCACAAAATTTGGCTTCTTAGCACTCCTTTTCTTAAAGTGTTATGACTACCATTTTGTCTTCAGAATGGCATCAGTGGCTTGCATGCACATTCCTGGTGCTAGTCATTCTCAACGCCACTTTGATGAGGGTGTATATGTGTGGAAGGAAGCGCCCACCAGATATATGCAATGTAGGTGGATTTGATGCCAACACTGCCATTTTGGAGCCCAGCTAATACCATCTCCCAAATATGCATTCAGTTGCAGGATGGACTTCCCTCTGTCAACCACCCTGCCCTGACCAGCACAGCTTACAGGGGTCATCAACTACTTTCAGCTTATTTTGCTGATTGATTTCTACTGACTCTGGATGTGATTGTAAAAGATTTTGGATGTTTTCAGAGTTGCTAAAGTTGTTGAAGTCTGCAGTGTAGCATAAAGGATTATCAGATGGGATGGGGTGAGGTGGGATATGCTAATGTATAAGGGTTAATGTGGGATTAAATACAGTTCTGTAATAAGCCTTCGGAGGCAGAAGTCCCTTCATCAAAATTCCTTTATTTACAATTCCAATAGCAATACAAAGAGTGCTATCAGTCAGCATAGAATCATAGAAACCTCAGTGCAGACAGAGGCCATCTGGCCCATCGAGTCCGCACCAACCACAATCCCACCCAGGCCCTACCCCCATATCCCTACACATTTACCCGCTAATCCCTCTAACCTATGCATCTCAGGACACTAAGGCGCAATTTTAATCATAGAATAGAAACCCTACAGTACAGAAAGAGGCCATTCGGCCCATCGAGTCTGCACCGACCACAATCCCACCCAGGCCCTACCCCCATATCCCTACATATTTTACCCGCTAATCCCTCTAATCTACGCATCCCAGGACACTAAGGGGCAATTTTAGCATGGCCAATCAACCTAACCCGCACATCTTTGGACTGTGGGAGGAAACCGGAGCACCCGGAGGAAACCCACACAGACACGAGGAGAATGTGCAAACTCCACACAGACAGTGACCCAAGCCGGGAATCAAACCCAGGTCCCTGGAGCTGTGAAGCAGCAGTGCTAACCACTGTGCTACCATGCCACAGTCTACCTTCGGGAGTCCCAGAGAAACTGACACTCCTGGTTAAATACAAGGAAAAGACTCCCTGATTGGCCCATCAATTGACTCTTTAATCAGGGAGTTCATATTCCAGTAGGCCAACCTCAACCGTCTGATTGAAGTCATTACAAGTACTACCCATAAAGTGATGTAAGAGGACACATGACCTCCACCGAGGAGATCAGTTTAGTGATAGATTGAGCCCTGTGTACAGGCAAGCATGGAGACAGCTCCGAGCTTGAACCCTTTTCTCTACATATGTATGTAGCACTTGAGTAAATAAATACATATAGCTCATCTACTTAAGACGACAAAGACTTCATTATGACCTACCAAGTGGTATCCAACGCCCTGCCACATGGCGACAGCAAATGGAAAAAACACAAAACCTCATCAAAAATGCAGAAGAAATCTAAAGTTCTGCAAATTCAGAGAAAAATTCAAAAAATCATTTCGACTTCCCAAGAATCTCAAGAAGCTAAGGCGCAGAAGGCAATTGCCAAAGAAAAGCTCCAAAGGAAGGTTAGGAAGTTGGTGGCAGGAATTAAATTCTTCACTGCAGCAGAAGAGTCTATCGAATTCCATGGAAGTCCAGCATTAAGGAGCAATGAGTGACCAATGAGGAAAGATTCTGAAAAGGGTTCTGCAGATAATTCTGCAACAAAAACAACTCAACTTACCAGAGGTATTGTTGAGTTGAATGAAAAAAATCATAAGATGGAGAAACATCTGGAAAAGAAGTGGGCCAAAATTTGGCTAAGGTGGTGAAACAAGTAGGAATGAAGGTTCCATTATTAAAAGATGAAGTTCCATATGTGTTGCGATGAACTGCACATTGAAAGAAGAAGAAATATTGCTATGAAGCTAAGCACAGCATTTATCCATCCCGGTAAAAATGGGATAAATCAACAGCTACCTATCACAACTGCCGAATCAACAAAGAGCAGTTCAATGCCAAGGAATGGATAAAAAGATACCCAGATCCCAGAACAACTTCTAAATCAACAGACTTGCTAACTAACTGAACAGAGTTTACCTGCAATGGCAGCGCCTACCACTCCTCTGACAGCAGTATGAACAAGATATGAAAGGGTCATAGTGTCTCCTAACTGACTGAACCTTTGAACTCAGAGACTTGAAGAGGGGAAATAGAGTAGTAATAATTATGTAAATAAGATGGGGTAGTAATAACAATGTACGTAGAATCATAGAATCCTACAGTGCAGAAGGAGGCCATTCGGCCCATCGAGTCTGCACCGACCACAATCCCCCCAGGCCCTATCTCCATAATCCCATGCACTTACCCAAGCTAGTCCTCCTGACACTAAGGGGCAATTTAGCATGGCCAATCCACCTAACCCGCACATCTTTGAACTGTGGGAGGAAACCCGAGCACCTGGATGAAACCCACACAGACACGGGGAAAATGTGCACTGTCGTACAGACAGTGATCCAAGCCGGGAAGCGAACTGGGTCCTTGGCGTTGTGAAACACCACTGTGCTACCGTACCACCATGAAGTAAACAAAGTACATGAAGTAAATAAGAATAACTTAAAACATATTGAATAAAGACCTAGAAGAGGTGTAGTATTAGGGTCTGGCACATAAAGGATTAATGTGGAACTGAGTACAGTCCCACCCACACAGCGATGTAAGAGAAAACATGACCCACACCTAGGGGTCAGTCTAGTGTTGGATAGAGCTGTGTGCATGGAGCAACCATGGAGACAGCTCCTAGCTTGAACCCTGTACTGTATATATATGTACATTATTCTTGTTTATAAATACATACAGCTAACTTACTTAAGATTACTCATACTTCATTAAGAACTATCAAACGGTGGCCAACACTCTTCAGCAGTACTGATATCAGTTCAGTCATGTCTTAGACTCTCTCTTGAGAGGTTGGAACCTTGCCTAGGAGCACCATACCTACTCTGTAACCTGTTTAGGTGTAATGCTAATAAACATGTTTTAAGCAGATACCAGAGTATGTCAACAGTCTGCCTACTGACCAAACTCCATGCCTAGAGCCCAAGATAGAAGGACACATCTCAGAACATATCGGAAGTAATGTGGCATGCACAGACGGACTTGATCCTGACTTCAAAGGTTCAGTACAAATCACTTGTATCCAGAAATGGGTGCAGTAGTATGTATCCTCCGAGCATTGCAGCATTAAAGAAAGAGTGAACAGAGATAACACAGAGAAGGACAAGATGCAGGAATAGAGAAGGGGAGACGGAGCAGGAAGAGAAGGAGAAGGGTTGCTGATATTTGCAACTTTTCCCAATTAGCCTGCTATTGTTGCGTAAGGGAGGTCACTGAGGTTCTGTACTGCAAGAGAGCTGAGCACATTTCATTGTCTTTTGCCAGAGAGAAGCAGGCAAAATGAGCACATTGCTTCATGAGCATTGCAGGCTTTTCCCATTGCAGCTTCCCAGTTGCAATGTGGGTGTCGCATTCCAACCCTGTGATGTGCTGCAACCAAAAGGGATTCCACTCCCTCAGTGTCCAGCTGGCATGTAATCATAAGCAGCTTATAATGCACGTCAATGCCTGGTGCCCTGCCCGCAACATAATACCTTCATTCTGTGACTGCTCAGTGTGCTATCTGCACTCGAGCCAATATGACAAACCAGAGAGATTGAGCTATCATTTGGAGACATCACTCTAGTGCACAACCCATGCACATGTTGACAGTGTGCACATAAAGCCATATGAAATATGATAGTCCAGACCATTGGGGTGCTTAAACAACATTTCCACTGCTGGACTGCTGGGGAGGAGCCCTGCAGTACATGGCAGAGCACCCGTCATTCATGGTGGTCTGCTTGGTGTTTCGGAATCTCGCCACCCTGCGGGCACAGTCTTTGCCACTAGCTGCACAGTGAGCAGCTGAAGAGGAGGAGGAAGGCGAGCAAGGGATGAGGCAGCCAACACATTCCCTTTCTGGCAGGTCTGTCTGTGATCAACACATCCAAGTATGTTACCAGTAAACACAATCTGAATTATCTCACCCATCAACTGTCTCACACAGTAAATATTGCAGATGTAATATTCTTATATTACAAACAGGAACCAACTCTCCAATGGTGAGTGCCAGAAGGATAGATTAATCCTGTCATCACCCAATACCCAAGTAAGAACCAGCTAGTATGACTGAGTAACCTGGCTTTATTTAAATCTCCCTAGCAAAGAAGCACTGAATTCTAATATTTCCACACTACTTTACTGAGGTCAGCCAATGCAGCAATGCCCTGGTGTTAAAACCTATGATGCTCATCTGTTAAACTCACCATACAGATCCGTTTATCCACTGAACAATCTGAAGGAAGTGTAGAATTAACATTTATAAGGAAAAGTGGTCACGGATGAACAAATACTTAAACTCATTTAATTCTGGTCAAGTCTGCTAACTGCAGAAAATGGCAACGTAGAACAATTTAAATTGTAATCTTGACTACAGTTTCATCTGATTACCTCTGAGACTTGGGGAAATTTTCACGTTGGTTTACCTTTATGAAATTTTACCCATGGTTATTCATCTTTGTCAGGGGGTTTAAGTAAATGTTAAAGTGAACATGATAGTGTGTGGTCTGTTACAAGGAGTCGGGTGAATAAGCCAAACAACCTCTCGTCATTCTACACTACCTTATCATTTTCACTTATTATTTTTGTTACGGTGCTCCAGCTCATTTCAGCTATAAGTTCTATCTTTTTATGAGCTCCATGTCAGTTGTAACTGAATTTAGAGGGTGGTGATGCATTACTAATTTAATTCTCTTGACGTGATAGCTTTGTTGCCATTTAGAAAAAGGTGTACATAATTGAGGATAAGTCTGTTTGTTAATCATATTAAATTGCAAATACAGTGCAAGAGACAATTTTAAGCAGCTTGAGTTTTATTATAATTATTATAATTATTTTAATGTTTCTGTGAAGTGCTTTTTACAGAGGGAGGGATGGTAAATGTTACTTTATATGGTTAGTAAGAAGGTAGTTTGAAGGTGTAAATCTTTAGCTCCTCATTTTCCCTTTTTTTTCATTTTTGTTGATAGTATATGATGCATAATTATGTACACTGCTCATTAACTATTCAGGGTATCACATCAGGATGAAGGAATAGACTTTCTAATTATTTTAGCGGGCTTTAAGCACAGCTTAGTTCGCAAGAGGAGCTGCTGCATAATTATGCTAACAGTCTAGCTTCCACTTTAATAAAGAAAAATTTAAGTAAATGTGATAAAATAATTTCATCCTTGATTTTCAAGTAATGAAGCATCTTAAATATATGTCTGCACTGCATGGGACATTTACAAATATGGATGGAGTTGTTACTCCATCGCTGGAGTTCTACCGCCTTGCCCACCATCGAGTCAGAGCAGGTGAGGGGTGGACAACAAAAATGCCCATTGACCTCGGGTGGGGATTTCTGGTCCTGCTCGAGAGTGGCTGTAAAATCCCGCATTAAGTCACGGCAGATCTTGTATACTTACGGCAATAATGTCATTTTGCTGTCTGATCATTCATGTAAGATGATGAACAGTTCACTTATTTTAAATCACGAATAACCATCAACATTTAAACGTTTGACCAATACATAGGTGCTGGATGGCCGGCGCAGACACAATGGGCCGAAGGGCCTCTTTTTGTGCTGTGTGACTCCACTCAGGAGATCAGCAAGCTTGTTTGTGTATAATCACCAATAGAAATTCAGGCAATCTCTGTGAATATTGATGAATTATCCACACACCCTCATTCAAAAATTAAGAATTATATTTAATAAATTGGATTCAGTTTTTAAATCGGGTGTTACTGAATGTCAAAATAATTGGAACACTAAGGCCAGAGTTATGCTCAAAAGCACCGTGAAGTAAGTTTCAGAAAACATACCTCCATTTCCAAAGCTCATCTCTGCTTAGCTTTTTTTTTGCAGGAATATCAGTTTTGGCAAAACTTATTCTTTTGTTAATGTATCATTGAATGATATGAACAATACCCAGGGCCAAGGCATTTATTTGTCCTCTCATCCACAATGACTGTATGAGAACTCTAGCAGTTTGAGCAAAACCTGACATTTCTCATCACAATCTACACTAACAGATTCAAACAACAGGCTGTGGGACTTGAAGATGTCGACTTTAGTGAAGCAAGTGCACTTTTGAAAAGAAAAACATGCATTTATGCAGCAACCCGCATGGTCACTGGACACATCAAAACACTTGATAGCCAATGAAATACTTCTGAACTGTAGTCATTGTTATAATTTAGAGAACGTGGCAGTAATTTAGGATATACAGCAGCCAATTTGTATAGAGTAAGCCCCCACAAAAAAATCAATGGGATAATGAAGATAATTTGCTTTTGCAATGTTGACTGAGGAATAAATATTGGCTGGCTTTTCTTTAAAATACAGCCATGTATTATGTCTTATTTACACCAGAGAGGGCAGCTGACCAGGCCACTTGAGTGTTAATCTTGATTTCTGTGTTCAAATCCTGGAGTGGGACTTGAACCCAGAATCTGATAACTCTGAGGCAAGAGTGCTACAACTGAGCCACAGCTGACACTGCAATTGCTGATTGTTGTGGATCTATTGTTGGGAAGGCTTGTGAAAGATAATCAGTCTCTGTAAACCATCTGAAAATAAAGAATATTGCAGCTTAAAGAAAACAATAAGATTGAACCTCTACAGTTTCCCGAATTATAGCCGAGAAGTGACAAAGTCAGCAACTCCATCCATAATTTGACCATTGGTGCTTCCAGCTTGTAATGTATTTCTTGTCAATGAATAAAGGGTGACTTTATTGCCCACAGAACTGACATTAAAGTCAAAGCCACAATCAATAATTCACATTTAACAGAGCAGCCCATTGATATAATGCCCATAGTTAATTTAAGGATTCCTCAAAGCTCGATCTGAAACCATTTACAGGATGAATAGAATATCTACATAGATGCGGTGATTTCAACTGGTTTTCGACTGAAAGTAATAGCTAACTCATGCTGCAGCACTTAAAAAGGGTGAGTCTTTTGTAATAATGATTGCAAAACAACTGGAAAACACTGCAAGCAATGGAACAGAGAAGAACAGTACTATGCAGTGAATTATATCACAATGAGAAGGGATTTAGTTGCAAGCCCTTAGAGGGCACCAGAGGCATTTCTGCGACTGGATGTTGTTTCAAAATTCAAAAGGTTATTTTTAAAAGCAATTTTCATTGATGAAATAGAATGGCAGATTTAAAAAAAAGGGTCCAATACACTTTAAAATTTCACTTCATGATAATTGGTAAAGGGATTAACCGTAACTGTTTTATAATAGCAGGTGTTGTGGGAAGTAACTGGAAGGCCATTCAATAAACAGTCAGAGAGAAAATGTGCTTTATTATTTTTTTACGAGCATATAAAATATAAAATGGCAAAAAAATCAATTTTGTGCAGCCTGACACACATACTAACTGTGACGCCTTATCAGAACCATACACTCCCCACCCATCTGGAACATTGTAGGAGAGGCCAAAATAAACCCCAGATCAACAGCCCAGTCCAATTTCAAAAAAAGTACTTATTCCATCCAAAAAAAACCCAAATTCAAAGTAAATCCAGCTCAAGGTCCCCACAACAGGGACAAACAAGATCCAAGCTGAGAAGATGAGGCATTGCACCCCACCCTGGGCTTGATCTGACGCTTCATCTTAGTCAAAAGATTGAGATGGCTTAAAAAATTTCACCAGGCGACGCCTTGGTTGAACCTCATCGGTACCTTAATCATTGACTCTACCCTAGCCTGGGAGATCAACCAGCCTGAACATGGACTCTCCCCTGCCAGGTAAGTCCAATTAGGGGTAAAAGCGGATAATGCCTCTCTGACTCCCTCAGACAGAGGATTGCATGAATCCTCGTTTACATTACAGGGCACCATTTCTTATATAAAGTGATCACCCTCTCAGCCAGGAACAGGTTCAGTTCTGAAGTTCAATGAATCAACACTCACTGCATGTGTTAGCAACCTATTCCACACTTCCACTGTTTTCTGGGAAAGAAGAACTGCCTCTGGTCCAGCCTAGTTCTTACATAACTTGTAAGCATGGCCCCTGAGCTTCCCTAACATATCTACCTTCAATAACTAGTCTATCTGACCTGTCTCACATCCGTAACACTATACCTTTTGAAGTGAAACATGACTTTCCAAACATGGGCCCAATTCCCAAGCACATCAGGATCTGTTTATAATGGTGGAGCAACCTCGACTGTCCTAACTCACATATCATCCATAAACCTACAAATCATTTCCCAAACATCTATATCAAGATTGCTGATGAAAATGTCAGTAGCAAAAGCCCCAACATCAAACTCCTGTGGGTCACCACTGGTAACTGGCTTCCAAACAGGTCCAAATCCATCAACAATCACTTTATCTTTATGGACACTCAACTAATTCTCAACCCATCACAACGCATTGTTACTATTTCCACAAGATTATTTTTGTAGAGAACTCTCTTATGCAATACCTTATCAAAAGTTTTCTGAAGTTTTTTTTTATTCATTCATGGGACATGGGCATCCCTGGCTGGCCAGCATTTATTGCTCATCCCTACTTGTCCGAGGGCAGTTAAGAGTCAACCACATTGCTGTGGGTCTGGAGTCACATGTAGGCCAGACCGTGTAGAATAGCAGATTCCCTTCCCTGAAGGACATTAGTGAACCAGATGTGTTCTTCAGACAATCGACAATGGTTTCATGGTCATCAGTAGATTCATAGTCCCAGATTTTTTTATTGAATTCAAATTCCACCACCTGCAATGGTGGGATTCGAACCCGAGGCCCTGAACATTAGCTGAGTTTTTGGATCAGTAGCCCAGTGATAATGGCACTAGGCCATCACCTCTTACGGCAGACAGCGTTGACTGAATTACCCTCGCATACATGATTTATTTACTCGAGTGGATGCAGCAGCCCTGATTATCCATTCATCTCTGCAACTGCCCACCAAAAGAAACACAAAAGGAATTTAATCTGCCAGTAGAGGGCCTATTCTCATCATCAAATGAACTGGAACTTGTGAGAACTGGCTTGCTCCATAAACCTTGAGATCAGGTACTTGACGAGACATGTCAAGATGATGGACTGGCTATTAAACCCAAGTGTAATAAGTCATAGATGCCAAGAAAGTGCATGTCAGAGGGGTGAATGAGATTTTAAAAACTGTTCTATTTCAGAACCGTTCCCAAAGATGCTGCAAATCATTGTGGATTAATTGATTTGAGAAATTTGCAAAATTAATGAACACTGTCATTTTTCATATTATGCAGAAGATTTCTTTAATGAAGGAAAAAACTGTGCTAATTTAAAAAAAACTATAGTCAAACTCAAGTTAATTTGTTTCACTCTGATTTTCCATAATTGCTTCTGGATCAACAATTTCTTCATTTAATGTTTTATTTGGTCAAAAAAGGTACAAACACCGACAGCCACACGTGCAAAGCAGAGGTGTCTAGTTGGCTGAACTGACCTTTTGGAACTTGACTTAATAATGACAAGCTGAAGGAAATACGGTAGGGAAATAAGATTGGAAAATGAGCACAGTGATTACAACTGTTCGTCCTGAAGGAGTCAGCTGTGCTGGCTGCTAGTTTCAATGATATTAGCATGATTCCTTCTATTCTTAGGCAGCTCCTCATGATCGAAGATGACTTGCTTCCACTCCACTTCCATGGGTTCTGAGATAGCTGACAAGCCCAGTTTGTGATCTGCAGATCCTGCCACATGTGGGGCAAGTGATGAGATCTTCAAAGGTTTGCATGTTCCCCCTGATGCCTTGGTTTTTCTCCTGCATGCTCCTGATGAAGTTTCTCAATGTGTTGGGTGCCTTCCCAAATAAACCTTCTCCATTTTGGTCGGTCACAAGCCAGGGACTCCCATGAATCAGTGAGGATGTTTGACCTTTCTTCAGGGATGCTTTGAGGGCATTCCTGAACTATTTTTGTTGTCCTCCTGGGTGCCTCCTGTCACAACCAATTTCCGAGTGGGGTAGTAGCTTTGGGAGTGTCAGGCTTACAAATTTCATGTCTCACCAGTGAGAGCTGGTTTTGAGTGATCAGCGCCTTGATGTTGGGCATTTTGGCTTGGGCAAGGATGCTGCTGTTGGACTACCTTTCTTGCCACCCAGTTTGGTGGATCTTACAAAGGTACCACTGAGGGCCCATCAGACATCTGCTATCGGTTGTCCAAGTCTTCAAAGTTTCTAAGAGCAAGGGGACCAATGCTGCCCAGTGAACAATAACCTTAGTCTTGTGTTTGAGTTCCTGGTCCTTAAATACTCTATTGCTCAGTTCGCTGAGGGCCGAGTTGGCACAATGGAGGCAATGGTGAATTGCATCATCTTTGTTTGCCTTTGTTGCATGAAAACTTCTAAGTTTTGGAAAATGATCCAGGTTTTCCAGGCTCGCTGCGGTAGAGGTGTTTCGCTGAGGGAGCAGGTTGGAAGAGGACTTAGCTTTACCAGGTCTTTAATGAAAGGGTCATTTTCTCACTTGCTTTTGAGAAGTATCAGCAAAGACATGCAGCAACAACATGCAGCAATGGCATGCAGTCCAGCAAAAATGTGGCAGATAGAGTGTAATGTGTGGAAATGTGAGGTTGTCCACATGGGACAGGAAGAATGGAAAAGTGGAACATTATTTAAATGGACAGACTGCAGAATTCTGCAGTACAGAAAGATGCTGGTGTCCTTTCACAAAAAATCAGTCTGCAGCTCCAGCAAGCAATTAGGAAGGCAAACGGAATGTTGGCCTTTATTGTAAGGGTGATAGAATCCAAACTGAGCATCAGAGAGCAGGTTATTGTTGCGTAAGTGTCACTTGATAACACTGTCCATGAATCTCCCATCACTTTGCTGATCATCGAGTGTAGACCGATGGCTGGTACTTGGCCGAGTTGGATTTGTCCTGCTTTTTGTGGATAGGACATACTTGGGCAATTTTCCACATTCTGTTAGATGCCAGTGTTGTAGCTGTACTGGAACAGCTTGGCTAAGCGTGGTGTTAGTTCCGTAGCACGTGCTACAACTACTTCAGCCGTTTCTTGATATCACATGGAGTGAATCAAATTGGTTGAAGACTGGCATCTGTAATGTTGAGGATCTCTGGAGCAGGCCAAGATGGATAATGCACTTGGCATTTCTGGCTGAAGATTGTTGCAGATGCTTCAGACTGTTTTTTTTGTACTGATATGCGAGCTCCCCTATCATTGAGGACAGAGATGTTTGTGGAGCCTCCTCCTCAAGATGGTTGTTTAATTGTCCATCATCAGTCAAAATGTGGCAAAGGTTTTATCTGATCCATTAGTTGTGGGTTTGCTTAGCTCTATCTATTGCAGGTTGCCTTTGCTGTTTGGCATGGAAATATTCCTGTGTTGTAGCTTCACCAGGTTGGTCCTGACTTTTAGGTATGTCTGATACATTCTTCATTGAACCAGGGTTGATTCCCTGGCTTGATGATAACAGCAGAGTTGGGGATATGGCAGGCTATGAGGTTACAGCTTGTGGTTGAATGCAATTCTGCTGCTGCTAATGGGCCATAGTACCTCATGGATGCCCAGTTTTGGAGTTGCTGAAGCTGTTCTGAATCTATCCAATTTTGCACATTTCTTGGTGTGAAGATGAGGCTTTGTCTCCTTGAAGACGGTGTGGTGGCTCCTACCAATGACTCTTATCAATACTGTCACAGGCAGATGCATCTGTGAGAGGTAGATTGGTGAAGGTGAGGTCAAGTAGGTTTTTCCCATGTTGGTTCTCTCACCACCTGCTGCAAGCTGTGTCTGGCAGACCTGGGCCATTGAATTCCACCAGCCAGAGTTCATCTGTATCATTGCCTCCCTCAGTGCTTCTTGCGAGTGATGTTCAACCTGGAGGAGTATTGATTCATCAACCGAGGAAAGTGGTAGGTGGTAATCAACAAGTTTTCTTGCCCATGATTAACTTGATGCCGTGAGTATTCTTGCAATTTTGCAATCTCGTTTTCCCTGTTAGATACAATAGTGTATATCTCTATCAGATCACCACTCCCTTTCAAAGGTGAAGAATTTAAATTCCTCATGTGTTTCCTCATATCTGAGACCTCGAAGATTTGGAATCAGCCTTCTGCCTCTTCTTTGTATCCCATTCGAAGATTTGAATGGCACCCTGGGCAGGAGTAAGGCAGCATGATACAATGTCTACACATTCTCCACGTGTCTGCGTGGGTTTCCTCTGGGTGCTCGGGTTTCCTCCCACAGTCCAAAGATGTGTGGGTTAGGTCAATCGGCCATGCGGAATTCCCCCTTAGCGTCAGGGGGATTAGCAGGGTAAATACGTGCGGTTACAGGAATAGGGCGTGGGTGGGATTGTTGTCGGTGCAGGCTGAATGGCCTCATTCTGTGGTGTAGGAATTCTATGATTTTGTGTTTCTATGAATAAGAGTATGGAATTTACCATCCTGTCGTCACCATTCTTCCAGCCACCACCATTTTGATTGGAGCGTGCAGGAAAAACCTAGTTCTTCATCGTCATTGAGGGTTCAATGGCACTTGGCAAACGCCGATGCATTATGAACAATTGAACAATTATACTAGGTGTAGAGCAGGCAAACCAGTGGTCCTGAAGGGATTTCCCCAAAGCTGCTCCAAAAGCAGAACAGGTAGACCGCTTTGTGATTTCCCGGAAGCCATTACTGCTATTATCATTTCAGGAAATCAAGGAATTTGTGGAGCGGGTGGGAAAGCGCAGCTGAAGCCCAAGATCAGCCAGGATTGTAATGAATGACGGAGTAGGCTTAGAGTAGGCAGAGTCTACTCCTGCTCCTAGTTCTTGTGTTTTTGTTCCTTCTAACTGTGCAAAAATTGACCCGTTTAATCCTCTGCCCTGCCATGAGAAAATCTTGTCTGAATTTCCTGTTCCCACCATGATGACTTGGAATATAACATTTAGTGCTAGTGACAATAAATTTTTAATGGGGATCGTAAAATCTTTTATTGACCTCTTCAGAAACATCTGGCTAAGTGAATCAAACACACAAGACTTTTATACAAATACCAAATGGACTGTTATTTCCATCCTGTTTTAAATGTGCATAAATCAGCTTAAAAGAAACTAATAGCTTATAAATGGCTTTTGAAAATACGTTATGTGTAATTTCTGAAAATATTTCATGGTATAAGAAGATAGAAGGACATTTTTACTGTTGAGGGAATCCAACGAAGGCTTACCAGGCTGATTCCCAGAATGGCAGGACTGACATATGAAGGGAGACTGGATCAACTGACTGGGCTTGTACTTATTGGAATTTAGAAGAATGAGAGGGGATCTCATAGAAACATATAAAATCCTGATGGGACTGGACAGGCTAGATGCAGGAAGAATGTTCCCGATGTTGGGAAAGTCCAGAACTAGGGGACACAGTCAAAGAATAAGGGGTAAGCCATTGAGATGGCTTACTGAGATGAGGAAGAACTTCTTCACTCAGAAAGTTGTGGACCTGTGGAATTCTCTACCACAGAAAGCTGTTGGGGCCAGTTCGTTAGATACGTTCAAGAGGGAGCTGAATATGGCCCTTGTAGCTAAAGGGATCAAGGGGTATGGAGAGAAAGTGGGGGTGGGATACTGAAAGTGCATGATCAGCTATGATCATATTGAATGGTGGTGCAGGCTCGAAGGGCCGAATGGCCTACTCCTGCCCCTATTTTCCATTTCTTTTCTATGTTTCTACTTCCATAGACGAACACATTACATCATATGTAGGAAAGCGAAAGGCACAATTTTAAAATTGCTGCTTCCTTTGTGTATTTCTTTCACTTTCACAAAATGGGTTCAAAAGATTTAATGAACCTAATAATTGTTACAGCTATCCCCATGATATTATGGGGTGGCACGCTGATACAGTGGTTAGTACTGCTGTCTCACAGCACCAGGGATCCGGGTTCAATTCCGGCCTCGGGTCACTGTCTGTGTGGAGTTTGCTCGGTCTCCCTGTTTCTGCGTGGGTTTCCTCCGGTTGCTCCGGTTTCCTCCCACAGTCCAAAGATGTGCGGGTTGGGTTGATTGACCATGCTCAATTGCCCCTTAGTGTCAGGGAGATTAGCAGGGTAAATACATGAGGTTACAGGGATTGGCCTGGGTGGGATTGTTTTTGGTGCAGACTCGATGGGCGGAACTGCCTCTTTCTGCACTGCAGGGATTCCATGATTACTGGCACAAACGTATTTCCATTGTCAACAGTTTTCTCCCCTTCTCATGTGAATATCTTGCTTGGATACGGATCCTTGGCCACACTCCGGGATGGCACTCAAGTTACTAAACAGCAACCACGGGCAGGAACCTGGCCAAGTTCCCTCTCCCTGGTCCAATTGTAGCACTCTCACTACTCCCATTGTTGTGATCAGCTAACTAAATACAGATGAGGGATTGACAAAATAGAAGAGAGCAAACATGGGAAAGGCAGCCAAACTGGTTTGACTGTCAGAGCCTGACAAGTATCTGTCTCCAGGAGCTGCAAGTGGAAAACACCAGCGATAGAAAAATAGAAATCTGTTAGAACTATCAGGAGCATTCTTAACAGAAAAGTAATCTGAATAAGATAATGAAGTCAGTTTTAGAATAGGTAAAGGGATGATGGATTATATGTCGCAGCATATGCAAAGAAAGATTGTAGCTGTGGCAGTAGATTTAAATGGTATATTAAAGGCCGGATAGGTTTTTTAATGGATAATTAGGGTAGAAATATTAGGCAATATCAAGGAATGGAAGATGTGTTGAATAGATTTTCCACATCCATTTTCATAATTGGAGGCTGCAGGCGATTTCCACATCCAAGAAAACGTAAATTTGTAGTAATCAGTGAATCACAGGCTGTGAACAAATTCAAGGGATTAAAAAGATAAGGACACCTGAACATACTGCGATATAAGTAAGAATCCTCAAAGAATGAACAAAGAAAGATTTTGGTTAATAATTTTAGAAGCTCTCATCTGTCTACCTCAGGGCAACGTAGGTTTCAAATTGAGCTGATCGGATTACATAAGGTGTATGGTATATAACAGGCCATTTGGCCCAACCATTCTATGCTGATGGGAACTGTAATGTATGTTGGGGCATGCCCCTTTAAGAGAATAGGTCAGGTGACCTGGGACTCATGCTCCACACTGGCTGGAGCTTGCCTCGCCAGTCTTGTCCTGACTGCGCTAGAATAAAACGTGTTAATGAACAGTTCCAGTTAGTTTATTACCACTGACTTCGTGGTTCATTATTAGTCTCAATATCAGACCTCAAACATAAGGAGAGCAACCTACTTGTGTCTCCTTCTGAATCTATAAGTATATTCCTCTATTCCCTTCTCCTCATATGCTTGTGTAGCCTCTGGAGAATTCTGGAGTTCATTGCTATGGTGGCTGGGTGCTGACTCTCTGTATGCCCTCAAGAAAGAGCTGGATTTGTTGGCTCCTGACTAGGGCAGAGATTGCACCATATACAGCCAAAGGCAAGCATCCTTATCGGCAAGGTTTGGCTTCTAGATTGGCTTTGATCACCTGAGGGAGGGGGGTCAGAAAGGAATATTTTTCCCTTTTTGTTTTTCTTAATGTTTTCTCCCCCTTCCAGGAGATTTACATGGCTCCAGGGGCCATTGGGGCGGGTGGGATGGGATGGGATGGGGAGAGGGACGGAGGTTAGGGAGAGATGTGGGGAAGAAGTGTTCAGCCATGATGCTCCAGCTATTGTGGGACGTGTTAAGCTTGATGACCACTTGGTTCATGCCTGACATTTTTGTATGTTCGTGTCAATCCAGCTGCCAAAACCAACAGCTTTTCAAAATATTTTCTCCTGTGCTATGGAAAGATCAGTTATATGTACAACTCAAATTTTTATTTGATAGGAAGGCGAGCGACTCTAAATTTTTATGGATGGGGTGATAATTTAAGACAATGAAAGGAAAGTGAATATTCCTCACTGCTGTGATAGTGCGATCAGAAATGAAGGCCGAAGTGAGGTAAAGGTGGAATTTCTATTAATTTAAGTGATTCACTGGTGACTTTTTAGCTCCTGAGGCAGGAGGTTTTAAGTTCCACTCCAGAGATAAGCGTTAAGATAATGAGGGAGTGCTGCAATGTTAGAAGTGCCTTTGGATGAGATGTTAATCTGAAGCCCCATTGTAGAATCATAGAAACCCTACAGTGCAGAAAGCGGCCATTGGACCCATCGAGTCTGCATCGACAACAATCCCACCCAGACCCTATCCCCGTAACCCCACATATTTACCCTGCTAATCTCCCTGACACTAATGGGCAAGTTAGCATGGCCAATCAACCTAACCTGCACACGTTTGGAGTGTGGGAGGGAACTGGAGCACCCGGAGGAAACCCACGCAGACATGGGGAGAATGTGCAAACTCCACACAGACAGTCACCTAAGGCCGGAATTGAACCCAGGTCCCTGATGCTGTGAGGCAGCAGTGCTAACCACTGTGCCACCCTAAAATAGAGATCTTCCTTCTCAGATGGCTGTAATATATCCCATGGTCCTGTTCAAAAAAAGGGCACTGGAATTGCCTTGGCCAATATAAATCCCTCAATCAACAGATTTTTAGGACATTATCTCATTGCTGTTGTGAGAGCTTGGCGTGTGAAAATTGGCTGCTACCTTTCCCCACATAGCAAGTGACTATATTTCAAAAATGCCTCATTGGCTTGGATTAATCCAAATAATTTTTGCTAACACTGGCATTTTTTTTTCTCTTATGAATCACTTGCTGTGTATTTGTGCTTGAGCATCAATAAATTAAGAACAGAAGCAGAGACAGGAGAAATTATTATGGGGAAATGAGGAACTGGCGTAAACATTTAACAAATGCTTTCTGCCTGTCTTCACAGTAGAAGACACAAATTGCATACAGGAAATAGTGGGCAACCTAGGTGCTAAAAAGAGCGTGGAAATTAATATCAGCAGAGAAAAATAGATGGACAAACTTGGACTAAAATCCTCAGTTTTTGGTGACCTACATCCCAGCATTATAAAAGAGATCGTTGCAGAGATAATGGATGCACTGGCTATGATTTTCCAAATTTCCCTCGATCCTGGAACTGTCCCAGAAGATTGAAAGTTAGCAAATGTGACACCACTATTCAAAAAAAGGAAATTTAAGAGGAAACAATGATGTAGCCTAACATCAATCATTGGGGAAAGTACTGGAATCTGTTAGAAACAAAATCTTAACAATGCACTTGGCTGTTCATGGTATGATCAAACAAAGTCAACATGGTTTTAACTAAAGGGGAATCTTGTTGGACAAGTTTATTGGAGTTTTTTTGAGGATGTAACTATTAGGGTAGATAAAGAAGAATCAGCAGATGTAGTGTACCTGGATTTCCAAAAGGCATTTGATAAGGTGCTGAAGGTTAATAGGCAAGATAAGGGTTCGTGAAGCTGAAGGTGATGCATTAGCATGGATTGGTTAATGGACAGAAAACAAAGAGTAAGCATAAATGGGGCATTCTCAAGTTGGCAGACTGTGACTTGTTGAGTGCCGCAAAGATCAGTGTTGGAGCCTCAGTTATTTACAGTCTATATTCTTGACTTGGACAAAGAGACAGAGAGTAATATATCTAAGCTTGCAGAAGTACAAAACTTGGGTGGAAACATAACTTGTGAGGAGGACACAGAAAGTCTGCATAGAGGTATAGGACAGATTAAGTGAGTGGGCAACAAGGTGGCAGATGGATTACAATGTAGTAACATGTGAGGTTATTCACTTTGGTCATAAGAATAGAAACCATTTTTTATAAAAGGCGTGAAACTTCTAAACGTTGATGTTCAGAGATATTTGGGTGTGCTTGTACAAGGAATTCAAAATTAGCATGTTGGTACGGCAAGCAATTAAGAAGGCAAGTGGAATGTTGTCCTTTATTGCAAGGAGATTAGAATACAAGAATAAGGAATATTTTCTCCAATGTTACAGGGCTTTGGTGAGACCACACTTGGAGGGCTATATGCGGTTTTGGTCTGTATAGTTAAGAAAAGATATACATGCATTGGAGACAGTGCAGAAGAGGTTCACTAGGTTCCTGAGAGTTGTCCTTTGAAGAAAAGCTGAGTAAATTGGGCCTATGTTCACTGAAGTTGAGAAGAACAAGGGGTGATCTCAATGAAACATACACAATTTTGAAGGGATTTGAAGGGTAGACACTGAGGCTGCTTTCACTGGCTGGGAATCTAAAACAAGGGGACTGAGTCTCAGGACAAATGATCATTTACTTAGGACTGGGATGAGGATACATTTATTCACTCAAAGGCTTTTGAATCTTTGGAATTCGCTGAAATGATGGATGCTCCATCATTGAGTATATTTTAAGCTAAGATAGAGAATTATTTGTTCTCCCTGGGAAACAAGGAATATTGAATTGAATTGATTTATTATTGTCACATGTATTAGCATACAGTGAAAAGTATTATTTCTTGTGCGCTATACAGACAGAGCATTCTGTTCATGTAGAAGGAAAGGAGAGAGGGCAGAATGTAGTGTTACAGTCATAGCTAGGATGTAGAGAAAGATCAACTTAATGCAAGGTAGGTCCATTCAGAAGTCTGATGGCAGCAGGAAAGAAGCTGTTCTTGAGTCGTTTGGTACGTGACCTCAGATTTTTGTATCTTTTTCCTGACGGAAGAAGGTGGAAGAGAGAATGTCCGGGGTGCATGGGGTCCTTTATTATGCTGGCTAATTATGCTGGATATGGTGAGTGGGCAGTAAAATGGAGTTGAAGCCCAAGATCAGCCATATTTGTATTGAATGGGGTAACAGGCTACAAGGTCTATTCAAATTCCTATCTCCTGAATTCTTGTAAGAGGGAAGATTGGCCAAGAAATGTCATTGGAAGTTAAAAGTGAGTATGCAGTGTAAGGAGTATAACAAAGCATAACAAATCAACACCATTTTATGAGAGATGAAATCAAGTCCTCAATTCATGAGAAATATTAGGGGTGGGATTTTCCGGCTGCGCTCGCCCCAAAACCGGAAAATCCCACCTGAGGTCAACGGACCATTCCATGGTCCACCCCTTGCCTGCTACAATGGGCAGGAACAGGAAGATTTGCCCCTTGATGTCCAATTTAATTAGATTGCCATTGGACAAAAACAACTGATTAACTGAAATATTTCTAAAGTTTAAATATCTATATCATCTTTGAATATGCTGATAACTCTTACAATTTCTAAGTAAAGGTTGTTTTTAATGACTAATCCAATTAAGATTTCCTGATTAAAAGCACTTACCCAAGAAGGTCACAAACAATGAAATAAAATAACTTGAAGCTCACAATAACTAAATATCAGTAATTAAAAATTACATACCAGTGATCTGAGAAATAGACATATAATAGCATCGTTGTACCAATTAAAATGTTTAATTGGTTTTTATAATAAATCATGATTGCATATTTGAATCTCCACAAATTTTAAGAAGTGTTGTTAAAAATATTGTGATTGTCATGTGGTTGTGACAGAGGTATGATGCAAAAAACAGACATATTGGCCAAAATTCTCTGGCTGTTCACGCCGGTGGGATTCTCCAATCCCATCGGCAGTGCACACCCGCCCGTGAGTTTCATGCCGGCATGGGGTGATGTCAATGGGAATTCCCATTGCACCACCTCCTGCCGCAGGAAACACGTGGCTGAGAGGCCGGAGAATTTCACCCATTTACTTGGTTGTCACTAGTAAAGGGTTCAATACCTTTGCTTTTCTTAGTAGTCTCTGCAGCTCGTGCTGAGGTAGTAGGCCATGGTTTTTGACAAACATAGGCATCTCTGGTGGCCAGTGTGTCTGGTAGTAAACAGTTCCATGGATCTCCATGTATTTATTAATAACTTCAAGATACTTCGCTTTTCCCTGAAGAGCACAAAATTAATGAGAGTCAATAACTTCTTAAGAAATCATGTCAAACAGAATAAAGTATGCTATTACGTTGATGACCCATAACATGCAAAGTGCTTAGCATTGTCTCCACAGAATATCAATCCCGTTTTTCTGTTTTTACAAAGTGCTGAAGTATCAGTTGAAAATGCATTTTGAGCACAATGAAAATTTAATGGAATGAGATAATTTGTATTGATGACTGACTTTACAGTTGTAGTTGTCTACCACCCCTATAACTGTTGTTTATTACCTAATTAGCAGTTAGTACTGCAACTTCCTTGGCCAATACGTTTTCTTGGCAGGTCCATGTGTAGATGTCATTTCTACCTATCCTAGACAAAAATGTAGACCCTTGGAGGAACCAATGCTCTGATGAAAGTTGATGATAGATAGTACCACAGTTGAGTATATTAGAAACTAGCAGAAAATCCACAGTGGCACAGTGGTTAACACTGTTGCCTCACAGCGCCAGGGACCCGGGTTCAATTCCAGCCTCTGGTAACTGTCTGTGTGGAGTCTCCACATTCTCCCCATGCCTGCGTGAGTTTCCTCCAGGTGCTCTGGTTTCCTCCCACAGTCCAAAGATGTGCAGGTTAGGTGGCCATGATAAATTAATTTGATTTATTATTGTCACACGTATTGGTAAACAATGTAAAATATTGTTTCTTGCGCACTATACAGATGACTTCCAGAGAGAAGGAAAGGAGAGGGTGCAGAATATAATGTTACAGTCATAGCTAGGGTGTAGAGAAAGATTAACTGAGTTTAAGGTAGGTCCATTCAAAAGTCTGATGGCAGCAGGGAAGAAACAGTTCTTGAGTTGGTTGGTACATGACCTCTGACTTTTGTATCTTTTTCCCAACGGAAGAAGGTGGAAGAGGTTATGTCCGGAGTGCATGGGATCCTTGATTATGCTGTCTGCTTTTCCGAGACAGTGGAAAGTGTAGACAGAATCAATGAATGCCCGTTAGAATCCCAAGTTGTGTAGGTTAGGGAGATTAGTGGGGTAAATGCGTGGTGTTACAGGGGGTGGGCCTGGGTAGGATGCTCTGTTGGAGAGGTGCTGCAGACTCAATAGGCCGAATGGCCTCCTTCTGCCCTATGAAAAGTGAAAATGGAAACAGGCAGTTTATAAGGTCTAGGGATAATAGAAAAGAAGTAAAATGAGATTTTGTAAAAAGCAAGAGAAAGCAATGCATTTTTCAACCGCATAATTTGGGGTAAAGACTGTTCTCATTTTTTATGTCTCATACGCAGTGAAACTGTTTCAAATGAGAATCTTGACACACAAAAATGTGTTGACAGAGTGAATCATTTAGACAACTCAAAGTACATTTATAGTTTTCTCTGTGAAAGGAAATCGCAACTCATACATTTACAAATACTGTAGATAGGCGCTTCACATTATAAAATCATTCTCACTCATTTGACACAGATCGTTCACCAGATGAGGGCTTTTGTAATGATGTCTTGTATTCACAACATACTGACTAGCTTATTTTCCACCTGGTACATTTTACAAAACAACCTCAGTATGGTGTCAATCTGGTTATACCCTCAATTCTGGTGATGACCTGGACTTAAGCAACTCAACAGATCATTATGGCCCTGTTGTTGCCATTTTAATATGGTGAGGCTATCAGAAGACAAAGGATGTGTTAACAACAAGAAATCCAGAGCTTGTAACAAGGGAAAAACAAATCAGGGCAGCATGGTAGCACAGTGGTTAGCACAGCTGCCTCACAGCATGTTCGATTCCCAGCTTGGGTCACTGTCTGTGTGGAGTTTGCACATTCTCCTCGTGTCTGTATGGATTTCCTCTGGGTGCTCCAGTTTCCTCCCACAGTCTAAAGATATGCAGCTTAAGTGGATTGGCCATGCTCAATTGTCCCTTAGTGTAGGGGACTAGCAGGGTAAATATGTGGTTCTACGGGTGTAGGGGCTGGGTGGGATTGTGATCGGTGCAGGCTCGATGGGCCGAATGTCCTCCTTCTGCACTGTAAGGATTCTATAATTCTAAATCATAAGATGCCACATTCTATCCACTTTCCTATCTGCCTCAGAAACCGGGACAATAAGTAGAGATCTGTGGCCGGAATTCTCCGACCTCACCTACAGCTGGGATTCTCCGGTCCCGCTGCAGTGAATGGAGATTTGACTGAGCACCAAATTCTCCATTCTCGGTGACAGTGACAGCAAGTTGTGTGAGACCGGAGGATTCCAGCCACGAGCTATGGAGCAAAATAAAGGCCTTTGAAATGCTGAAGCCAAGACTTAATTTAAGATGCGTAATATTCTACGTACACACCATAAGACAAATGAAGAGGTGCTTGAAATTGCAAGAGCAAAAAGATCCTTAAAAAGTGACACTCAGAAAAGAAAATGTCTGAATTTCAGACATTTGATCAGAGCTGAAAAGCTATCAAGATCTCTTTCAGAGGATAAAGTAGAGGACGGCAGAAAGAGGGGTCGACTGAGGTGTAGTTAGAATCATAGAATTCCTACACTGCAGAAGGAGGCCATTCAGCCAATCGAGTCTGCACTGACAACAATCCCACCCAGGCCCTATCCCCATAACCCCATGCATTTACCCTAGCTAGTCCCCCTAACACTAAGGGGCAATTTAGCATGGCCAATCCACCTAAGCTTCATATCTATGGACTGTGGGAGGAAACCGGAGCACCCAGAGGAAACCCATGCAGACACGGGGAGAATGTGCAAACTTCACACAGACAGTGACCCGAGGCCAGAATTGAACCTGGATCCCTGGCGCTGTGAGGCAGCAGTGCTAACCACTGTGCCACCATGCCGCCCAATTGCACACTAACCATAAACCTTCACCAAAAACATTTCAATATATCAATGGTTCAATCTCATTCTAATACCAATCCCGGTGGTTAATTTTTTTTTGTATCAGGTGGACAATCAACGGTTGTGTATACTTCAGGAATCCAACAATGCATATACTAATATTCAGAAAACATTTGGTCCGATTTTGGGTGATGGATGTCTCAGAACATTTGCAGACGAGTTACAGGCAGTGGATGTATGAGGATGAAGCAAGACAGAAGAGAATGACATACCATTACATACTCCTGCTACGAGTAACTACAAGCAGCTCACTGCTATTAAGAAGTAAATTGGACAGCAGCTTTTGGTGACTAGGCATTTGCAATTAATTCTACAGGTGCTGCCCAATTTTCCTTTCTTGGCCATAGGTTTTGCTATACTGGTACCTCACTGAGGGACTCAGTGCAGTATTAAAATACATAAGGGGCATGTACAGATTGCTGTACTTATACCCACTAAACAAACAAAAAAAACAGGGTTAGTGCATTTAGATGCAAGTAATCTTTAAAATTGTGTGTTAAATAATAAGTACTTCCACAAGACCATCCTAGCAATGAAAATTTAGTTTGACAAGTATGATATCTCATTCCTTCACATTTTAATTATTATTGGAGTTTTATAATCTTTTCTTCTGTCTCTTTTGTTGGTATCTTTAAATTGCATATTTCTTTTCTTTTAGCTCTTTGTACATGATGTTACATTGCATTAAATGTTTGAATTTATTACTTCCTTGCTTAGACTCTGAAAGGACAATTTTCCCTGGATATATTAGGTGATGGAGAATTGCTGTGGTGGCCAATGTGTGGTCTTAAGCTTGAATGTCAGTTTAGCGCAAGATGCCATCTTGATAAAGGTGTTGAAGCTTGTGTGAGGAACAGCTACCCTGAGGAACATTCAGGAGCTGACAGCCATTCTAATTGCTTGCTATCCCTCTTTATGAAAGTCACGTGATACTTTGGTGTCGCGTGCTTGACTTAATGTCTTCTTCTAAAAGCGAACAACTGAGTTAATTTTTTAAAACTTATTTGTTCATGGGATGTGGGCATCTTTGGCTGGAGCAGCATTTATTCCCTATCGCTAATAACCCCAAGTGGCTTGCTAGGCCATTTCAGAGGGTATCTAAACGCCAATCACATTATTGAGGAGTCACATGTAGGCCAGCCCAGGTAAGGATAGTGGATTTCCTTCCCTAAAGGACATTAGTGAACGAGATGAGTTTTTACGACGATTGACAATGGTGATCATTGGACCTTTAATTCCATACTTTTATTGAATTCAAATTTCAACATCTGCAGTAGTTGGATTTGAACCTGGGTCCCCAGAGCATTACCCTGGGTCTCTGGATTACTAATCCAGTGACAATACCACTATGCCATTGCCTCCCCGTGAGAGGAAACAAGTTGATGGTGAAGATTTTTATTGTTAGTTGAATATATATTACCATTTGTTGTTCTCTTCTGTTTGAAGAAGATACTTGAAATATATCAGGAGAGCTTCTGGGACATTTCACCAGTACTCCATCAATATTTGTTCTGGAAATTCTCTGAGGAGTTCATCTACAAGGAGTAATTGTTGTGGAATAGGAAAAGAATCTCTCCTAACAATGGGTTGCTGCTCAAAAGTCTATGAAAGGTTTGTGGGCAGCAATAAACTTGATTAATGGTGAGAATATTCTTTCAAAACTGATTGCAAAAATCCAGACCAATGGCTCAAGAGGCAGGATTTTCTCTCTGGGGTGGGAAACATCAGTTGGGACTGTTTCTGGGTCCCAAACCCACCCTGGGGAAACAGTCACACATTGGAATTTTCATCAGAGACCCTCTTTAACTGGCCTGGAGGTAAACCTGCCATCCAATTAAGGATGACGTGTGGGCCCACAAAGCTGGAGGGTTAACCAGAGGCCTTCCAATTTAAAGGAGCAGCAGGCTATGATGGAAAGTAAGTCAGAGAGAGGATGCTTCAAGATAGAAGCGCCACCCTCTCAAACTTCTGAAATTCTAAATTAAAAATATAACTTCTGCAGCCAAGCCACTGCTGTGAGGAGGATGCCCCTCTACATCCAGGCAGACAGGGAGGGACTCTAGCCCTGCTAGATCATAGAATCCCTACAGTGCAGAAAGAGGCCATTCGGGCCATCGTGTCTGCACTGACAACAACCCCTCCCAGGCCCTATTCCCGTAATCTCATGCATTTACCCTGTCACTAAGAGCCAATTTAGCATTGTCAATTAACCCAACCTGCACATCTTTGGACAGTGGGAGGAAATCGGAGCACCCGGAGGAAACTCATGCAGACACAGGGAGAACATGCAAACTCCACACAAGACAGTGACCTGAGGCCAGAATTGAACCCAGGTCCTTGGCGCTGTGAGGCAGCAGTGCTAACCACTGTGCCACCGTGCCGCCCTTCTGGTCCCGCTGCTGTCAATGGGATTTCCCACTGAATGTGCCCCACGCTTCTGGGAAACACAAAGTGAGGGTGCACAGGCAGCGGGAGGTGAAAATCCTGCCGGCATGAAGAGCCAGAAGATTGCACCCATTGAAATGTTTTGTAATGTTCCTTTCAGATATTTTATGAATAAAGTCTATTTTTTGGAAAAAAAATGAACGGTGGAAATCTGATACTCTCTAAAAAGCTGGTGAGGCTCGGGCAATTGAAGATTTAAGAAGTGCGATCAATAGATTTTTATTGGGAAAAGATATCTAGGGTTATGTAACCAAGATGGGCAGATGGAGTCAGGATACAGATCATCCATGATTTAATTGAGTGAAGGAACAGGCTGAAAATGCTGACTGTCCTCCCTCTGGTCGTCTGTTTTTATGTTCTGAATGCAGGAAGGTAATACCTTCAAGCTTAAAATAGCTTGGCAAGATTTATCAGCAGATTCTGTTTTTTATTAAATTTTGTTTGAATCTCAGTAAGTCAAACAGGAGATCAGTCAAGCTTTAGGTAAAGAAAGTCAACTTGAGTAAGAATGATTAAATCTAAAAAGAATGCTTTATTAGTACCTGCGCAGATGCAGCTGTAGAGAAATTCCATAGCTATGAAAAGTAATTGATCAGGGCTACAAATCTATTAATATTAGATAGAATAATCTGATTTATTCATCATATTTAATTGCTGTTGGGTTTTGATCCGAAAACAAGAGGCAGGCATTTGTAAAACCAGTTGAAATGACTTGATGACAAATAAATGTTATTGGATAGGAAAGCCCGATGGGCCAGTTCCTGAACCACAAGAGCACATTCAATAAATCAGTCCCTTGATGCTTCAACCCAGTGAAAATGTTTTTTTTTAGTTTAAACTTTCAAGGTATTTTTTCTATGGAATAATATTGCTTATGTGAAAATCTTACACAATGTGCATTATTTCATGGCCTGAAAATGCATGCCCATTTACACAAATTTTGATTTGATTTATTATTGTCACATGTATTAGTACACAGTGAAAAGTATTGTTTCTTGCGTGCTATACAGACAAAGCATACCATTCATAGAGAAGGAAGGGAGATTTGCAGAATGCAGTGTTACAGTCATAGCTGGGGTGTAGAGAAAGATCAACTTAGTGCGAGGTAGGTCCATTCAAAAGTCTGATGGTAGCAGGGAAGAAGCTGTTCTTGAGTCGGTTGGTACGTGACCTCAGACTTTTGTATCTTTTTCCTGATGGAAGAAGGTGAAAGAGAGAATGTTCGGGGTGCGGGGGGTCCTTGATCATGCTGGCTGCTTTTCCGAGACAGTGGGAAGTGGAGATAGAGTCAATGGATGGGAGGCTGGTTTGCGTGATGGATTGGGCTTCATTCACGACCCTTTGTAGTTTCTTGCGGTCTTGGGCAGAGCAGGAGCCATTCCAAGCTGTGATGCAACCATAAAGAATGCTTTCTATGGTGCATCTGTAAAAGTTGGTGAGAGTAGTAGCTGACATGCAAAATTTCCTTAGTCTTCTGAGAAAGTAGAGGCATTGGTGGGCTTTCTTAACTATAGTGTCGGCATGGGGGCACCAGGACAGGTTGTTGGTGATCTGGACACCTAAATATTTGAAGCTCTTGACCATTTCTACTTCGCCCCCATTGATGTGGACAATGCTTCCTGAACTCGATGATTATCTCCTTCGTTTTGTTGACATTGAGGGAGAGATTATTGTGGTCGCACCAGTTCACCAGATTCTCTATCTCATTCCAGAAAGGAATGAACATATAAAAAAGGGAAGCTTAATATATTAGATGTCGTGCTTTTGAGTCTGATCAGAATTTCCCAGGTCAGGAGAACTGAGTCAGAGAGTTCTCAATGACTAACAATGTCTGTTTGAACCAGCTTGGGCTGAATATGCTAAGCAATAGTAAAGCACTACCAGAAAATATCACACCAACTCCTTCTTATCAGTTCCAGCTGGAAACCAGAAGCTCCTCATTAGCAGGACACAGGCAGTCAAATGATAAGTTCAAGTCATCGTGGAGTTCCACACACCCCACCACTGTAGTAAACCTCCCCTGAAATTCAATATCCTGAGTGTGAACGGATGAAAACACCAGCCAGTATTAAACTGGCATCGAGGGCGGAATTCTCTCAAAGCATTTCTTAGGCCCACTGCAGTGAATAGAGATTTGACTGAGCGTCAAATTCTCCGTTCTCGCTGGCAGCAGTGGCAGGGTGTCCGACACCAGATAATTCCTGCCTAAGTGTTGTCCCCAGTGGGAAAACCAGTGAGATTTCCGCAGGGAGGGTTGCTGCAATTCAGTTTGCAATTCAACCACACATGGAAATTATTCTGGAGCCTGGGGATATTCTCACTGAATTCCCCCAGACTTAAGAATTTTTTTTGGAGAGAGGACCTGAAGATGTTAGTATGGCTGGCTTATCGAAGATTGAAGTGCCATTTTTAAAGGGTGCCCGGAGCTCCAGACAACCGTACACTCCCCCCTCCCTCCCTACTCAGTGACCAAGACCACAACCCCCCAAGTCACTGGAATCCGGCATCTCCCCACTCGCTGGTACTAGCACCCCCACCGTGAGCAAAGCCCTGTTATGGACCCCTCCTTCAGGCACCCCCCTTTTCTTCAGGCCTCCTCATCAGGCCCCCTCCCCTTCAGACTCCCCATTTCCACCGTCCAGGTCCCCTCCTCACCTTTTAAGACCCCCTTTTGGATCTGCCAACATGGCAGTGCCATCCAGTGCCAAATTGGCACTGCTGCGCTACCAGGGGGCAGTACCAAGACACTACCAACCATTAAGGGGCTTCAATGGCCTCTGAGCCCCCCCGGCATGATCATCATGACCGGTTTCCACTTTGGAAACCAGTAGCGATTGGCTCAGGTTCTTGCTGCTCCCAAATGTTGGAGAAACCTAGGAACAGGGAGAATCTGAATTCAAACCAACACAGTGGCCGGAAGTCTCTGACATTGTATACCAGGTCACCGCTGCCAGTGAGAATGGAGAATTTGGCGTTCAGCCAAATCTCCATTCACGACAGTGAGACCAGAGTATCCCAGAGGTGGGGGAGGTCGGAGAATCCCAGCCAGCATATTTTAACGATAATTTAAATATGCTAATCTAGCTCTTGTCCTCGCTGGGCGGGAACTAAATTACGTTGGCGCTTGGGGGTGGGGAGAATCCCAAATGGGTTCTCCTTGGCGCTGAATGTGCTAATGCCCCTCCCCCACGATTCTCTGGTCCCCTTTAGCCCAAGCGTAATCTAAGCATGAGTGCGCAGGGCCGGGGAATCAACCCCAGAATCTCGTGGCATCTCAAGGAGGATTTTAAAACAGTCATAGAAGTTGGGATGAATTTACTTTATCAAGGAAGAGTTCAGGAAGGTCTACTTTACTTCTAATGTGCATTATATGTCTAATTGGAGGATTCTATCATTCTATGAGTCTATACTTCACTTGAGCTGGTCAACATTGGTGATGGTGACAAAAATGGGTGAAAAATGCATTCCCCAAACATTAGTCATAGAAGTCATAGAATCCTACAATGCAGAAGGAGGCCATTCAGCCAATCGAGTCTGCACCGATCACGATCCCACCCTATCCCCATAACCCCATGCATTTACTCTAGCTAGTCTCCCTGACACTAAGGGGCAATTTAGCATGGCCAACCCACCTAACCTGCAGATCTTTTGGACAGTGGGAGGAAACCAGAGCACTCAGAGGAAACCCACGCAGACACGGGGAGAATGTGCAAACATCATGCAGACAGTGATCCAAGCCAGGAATTGAACCCGGGTCCCTGGCGCTGTGAGGCAGCAGTGCTAACCACTGTGCCACCGTGCTGCCCGGCAGTTGGTGATGGCCTACTGGTATTATCGCTAGGCTATGAATCCAGAAACTCAGCTAATGTTCTAGGAACCTGGGTGTGAGGACCAGCATGGCAGATAATGGAAGTTGAATTCAATAAATAATATCTGGAATTAAGAATCTACTGATGACCATGAAGCCATTGTCGATTGTCGGAAAAACCCATCTGCTTCACTAATGTCCTTTAGGGAAGGAAATCTGCTGTCCTTACCCAGTCTGGCCTACATGTGACTCCAGAGCCACAGCAATGTGTTTCTCTCTCAACTGCCCTCTGAAATGGCCCAGCAAGCACTTAGTTCAAGGGCAGCTAGGGATGCACAATAAATGCTGGCCCAGCTAGCGATGCTCATGTCCCATGAATGATTTAAATAAAAAGCATGACATGCCCATTTCCCATAAAATTGAGCTAAGGGTTACTTTGTGCCCAAGACAGGAAATACACCCCAGTCTGGGCAATAAGTGCAAGGGATCTCCTTACCCACATGCCAGGATGGTGCCTAGGGCTCAGTGGCCCCTCGCTGGTGGCACACAGTAGTATGATCCTGGTGTTCCCAGTGTGTCATGACAGAAGTGCTCAGTCCAGCAGTTAATTATGCAAATAAAATATATAGCCAGGCCAGCGCAGTTGCTTAGAGTGACACTCTGCTGGTGCCAGTAATGCAGAACTTGGATTGCATTATTGACTTTAGTGATCCCTCTTAAAGATTCACCGACAGAATAACAAAGGTCTAGTGTCTGCAATTTATTCCTCCTGCATCAAACTAATCTCAGAAACACTAAGTAAAAACATAGGAACAGGATTAGGTCATTCATCCCTTCGACCTGTTCTGCCATTTAATTAGATCGTGGCTGATCTGTATCTTAACTCCATCCATTTGCCGTGGTTCTGTCGCCCTTGATGCTGGCTAAAATCTACCAATTTCAGTTTTGAAATTTTCAATTGATAGGCACCTCGAGGGGAACAGAGTTACAGATTTCCACTCGCCTTTGTGGGAACAGAGAATCGACCATTTTCCTAAATTGTTCCTATGTGACAAATCAGGTTTAAAATTCCATAACATTGCACACAAAATGCACAATCTGTACTGAGAAATCTATTAAGCTGCACCGAGTGATTTAATAGGAAAACAGCAGGATCTGTTCAGTAATGTAACAGTTCCTATTAGTGCCTTTAAATGGCTTTGACACATTCTCCAAGATCAATATAATAAGAGACATGTGTAAATGTGAGCAATGTGCGTCATATTCACCAAACATTTCATCCAAAAATGAGAGGAGCAGCAGGGAGCGGTAATGTATTAAGCCATGAAAATGAGCATCATTGCCTTTTTGTTGGTGCCTGTCGAGGCTGGGCTATGTCTGAGTGATTATAGTTACTGTGACAACAATCACCAAAAGTCCTTGATATAGTCTGAAGAATCAAAGATTGATGTACAATTACAGTTACATTTTATGGATGTGAATGTTAATTTATCCGAGCAGGATTTAAGATCTTTGTTGTAGATGCATTAAGGATAATAATTTGCTGCAGTAAAAATAAGGGTTGAAAATTCACCGCAGTAGATCTTTAAAATATTATACATTGTTGCTTTGTTACTGAAGAGTCTGAGCTGGAACATATGTTTGAATTGGTGTTGCCTCGTTAGAGTTTACAGACAGTGTTTAATGAAAAAGCCATACTGATTTGCAATGCATATATATCGTGTCCACAACGGTACAAATCTAGAAAATGTGTTTTGCTTAGAATCTTACATTTCTTAAAGCTATTTTCCCTTTCCTTCAAATTGTCATGTCTCACACAGTGTTCCCAACTAAAAGAGAAGGCAGAGGACCTTCCCAAAAATGCTTGATGGTCTGGACCAGGCCTTGCTTGACACTGGCACTTAATGATAAGGTTGAAGTTGGAAATAGATCACATTCTGACTGCGAATCTACAGCCTACTAATTCTAACATGGCACATTGCAATGTTTCTGAAGTGCTAATTTTTCTAATTTTATCTTAATTTTGTATTCGAATCATCAAATCCCTTCAATACAGAAGGAGGCCATTCAGCCCATCGAGTCTGCACCGACCACAATCCCACCAGGCCCTATTCCCGTAACTCAACACATTTACCCAGCTAATCTCCCTGACACTAAGGGGCAATTTAGTATAGCGAATCAACCTAACCCGCACATCTTTAGACTGTGGGAGGAAACCGGAGCACCTGGAGGAAACTCACGAAAACACGAGGAGAATGTGCAAACTCCACACAGATGGTGACCGAGGCCGAATTGAACCTGGGTCCTTGGTGCTACCACTGTGCCACTGTGCTGCCCTAAAGCACAGTATTAGAAATATTACATTGTGCAATATTTGTTTTAGTTGCCAGCAGAATGACATTATCACACATGCTTACTGAATATAGGGCAATAGTATATAATACACAGAGGTATTAATATTACCATAGAGTTACTTCCAATGTGCACCATAAACTTGGGCAGAAGATCAATAACGTGCCTAGGAAAATGGTGCAAAGAGCAATTTGCTTACTTTTTTCTGATCTTTTGCCAGAGTGGTGGTGGGTGATTGAGAGGATCCCAACAGAAATTGTATCCTTAGATGTTTGAAATTCATCCTTCATTATTTATTTTAGATAACACATGCAAGATACACAGTTGGCTACTTTTAGAGAAATGTCTGGTGTTCTAATTTCATTGACAATATCAAAACAGCCCTTTCGAAATCTCAGGCTGCATAAAATTCAATCAAGAAAAATCAACGAATGGAGACGGATTATAAGGATTATAACAATATAATGAAAAAATCTAAAGGTGAACAAGCTAAAATAAGAAAATAATGGAATAATGAAAGCTATAAAGGAGTATGAGAAAAAACAAATAGGAGTAAAGTATGTCAATAAAATAAATTTGTTAAAGCGAATTGGGATCCCTCAGAGGAGAGGATCATTGATTTGTAAATGATGAGCATAACATGACAGACATGTTTCATGAGTACTTTGCATTGATCTTCACTAAGGAGTATGATATCGGACAGAATGGAGATTCTGAAATGAATATTGTCATGATGGGTAAAAATAAAATTTTAGACCTGCAACTTCAGCTAAAACTAAACCAAGAACCCGTGTCCAAAAGGACACATCGTAGGACCTTGAGGGAAATGAGAGGGGAAATGTTCATGCCTAGAAATTATCATATTTCAGGAGTCTATTGATTGTGGATGTGTCAAGGGACTGGAGAGTGGCCAATAAAAGGGAGGCAGAGCGAAACCAAGTTAACCAGGCCCTTTTATTTTGATATATGCAATACCACAATGTTAAATTCTTTAATTTAGGCTATAATGCCTATGTATCTAGATAAAGAGAAAAAAGAAGTGGTCAGCATAGATTCCAAAAGGAATGATTGCGTGTAACAAAGTCTATTGAATTCTTTGAAGATGTGACAGATGGTATTAAGGAGAATTACAATGGATGTAATATACATGCACTTTAGAAGGGCATTTAATGAAGTACAATGTGGGAGATAGCTGGAGGACGTTAAGGTGTATTCCATATGTACGCTGCTGACATCCAGTTTGATGACCCCTCTTGACCCCTTTATTGTTTCTAAATTATCAGACTGCTTATCCGACATGCAGTACTGGATGAGCAGAAATTACCACTGAATTGGCTTCAGTCTCCACGACAACCTCTGTTCCCTAGCCACGAACTCCAGCCCCCACCTTAGCAAGTGTCTGAGGTTGAATGAGACTGTTCGTAAACTTGGTTTCAAATTTGACCCCCATTATGAGGTTCCAATCACACATCTAAATCATCATGAAGACCGCCTATTTTCACCTATAACATCACTCAACTCCATTCACTGGCACAGAAATCGAGGGCCATGGTGATCTTGATGGCTACTGGTAGCACTGTCCTTGTGCTGTTGGAATAGCTGCAGGTCAGGTTGTGTGAAGAATTGTTCAGTGACCAGCTCCCTGATGTCGGCACTTCAGACACTGCTCCTGGCTCAGGTTGCGTGAGAAGAAGAGCACCCTAAACATCCTTGGTGTGTAGAGCCTGCTATTCAGAGCCCTCCTCCTCCTTTTGAGGACATGCTTCCTTCCTCATTGCCTGTGCCAAATCATGGTGCATCCTGAGAGTTCTGCTTCTTTGAGCCTCGTTACTGAAGCAAGCTTTCTTCTGACAGGCCTCCAAACTCCTCTGAGCTTCCTGCCAAGATCCAGCACCATTTTTGTAAATGCAGAAAAGTTTGCTAAACCCCATTCAATAACACCGAACATAGTCACCCTAAGTAACTGTCAAAACCATCTCACCTTGAAGTTGGATGGTTACACTTTCTAAATAGCACTACTAGGGGTCCCTCATGCAGTTCAACACATATTGATGTTGGAAGTAATTAAGAGAAAGCATGAACTAACCTTGATGGTCCAAAAGGACAGATCATGCAGCAAATCAGCCTTATGGGTTGCTTTCCATCATGGTTTTGGGACACACACAGCACAGTTATACTGACACCCCTACAGTGAAGGCCATGTAAGAAGTGTCCCGACTGTTTTTATAGTTTTGGGCTTTCATAATACTGGTACTGGTGGCAATATAGTGCTCAGATTTTTAGCCCTCGTGCTTGAAAGAATACCTTATAATTTAAAATACAGCTTTCCTTAATGCATTCCTAAAAATGGCATGTTAAATGAAAACGTGCGAAACAAAATCACTTTCCCATGGAATAATGTTGAGTAAATACCTTACATTAAAAACCTACTGGTTGCCTTGAACCTAACTTGCCCAAAAGTCCTCTTACTTATTCTTAGTAACTTATTAACTCTCATAACTTGGTAACTCTTAGTAACTTATTAACTCTTTCTACTTCCTTCCTGCCTGCTGAATCTCCAGCTCACTGACTGTCTTGCTCACTGCTTCTCCCGGCCTCCATCTCTCCAGTTCTTCACCTCTCCTGCCTCTCCCGCTTGCTGCTTTTCCTGCTCTCCACCTCTTGACCCTCCTGCTCACTGCATCTCTCAAAATCTCCTGCTCATGAGGGGCAGTGAGCGGCAAGAGGGAAAGTTGGGAGAGGTGGTGTGGAGGAAAGATGATGAGTACGAGGATCCAAAGTTGGGAGAGGTGTGAAAGGCAACAAAGGATAGAATCGAGAGGCAGAAGATTTGAGAGGTGGAGGAGCCGAGAGGGGAAGAGTCGAGTGCATTGGCGTGTGGGAGAGTTGAGAGATGTGGAGAGTTAAGAGCGACATGGTCAGTGGAGGGAGTGGGTCGAGAGAGGGAGTGGGTCGAGAGAGGGAGTGAGTCGAGAGAGGGAGTGAGTCGGAGTGAGTCGAGAGAGGGAGTGAGTCGAGAGAGGGAGTGAGTCGAGACAGTGAGTGAGTCGAGACAGGGAGTGAGTCGAGACAGGGAGTGAGTCGAGACAGGGAGAGAGTCGAGACAGGGAGAGAGTTGAGACAGGGAGAGAGTCGAGACAGGGAGAGAGTCGAGAGAGGGAGAGAGTCGAGAGAGGGAGAGAGTCGAGACAGGGAGAGAGTCGAGACAGGGAGAGAGTCGAGACAGGGAGAGAGTCGAGACAGGGAGAGAGTCGAGACAGGGAGAGAGTCGAGACAGGGAGAGAGTCGAGACAGGGAGAGAGTCGAGACAATTGGAGAGAGTCGAGACAGTTGGAGAGAGTCGAGACAATTGGAGAGAGTCGAGACAATTGGAGAGACAAGAGAGCGAGAGACATGAGAGACGAGAGAGGAGGAAAGACAAGATAGATAGATATGAGAGAGGGGGAGAGCAGGAGAGTTGAAGGGGGGTCAGAATCGAGAAGAGGGGGAACGAGAGAGTGGGATAGTCGAGAGAGAGGGAGAGTCGAGCGGGGTAAAGTTGAGACAGTGGGAGAGTTGAGAGAGGTGATGAGCAGGAGAGTCAGCCAGCAGAAATGCGGGAGAGCAGGGCTAGGCAGTGAGCAGGAGAGTTGGGAGAGCCGATGAATAGAATAGCTCACTCTTTTCTGAGTACTGACGCCAGTATGAATAAGCCCTTTCTCCCTAAGCCACTCTTTGAGCCACACATTTATTTCTCAAGTCTGTTTAACCCTATGCCAAGTGGCATGTGGCTCAGCTGACAATCCAGAGATTCTTACCTTTGATGTTCTGTGTTTCGATTTGGATCTGAACTCCACTAATTCCAAATTTAATCATACCAAACTCCATTGTTAGGTGAAGATATTGTATTTTGCATCATGTGCGGATCTAACCTTTATACTATGCTCTAACTTATGCGCAGTGTCAATACCTGAGCTGATGAATGTGGTGTGAAACCAATTGACAGCGAGGTGCCGCTATAATTACTGTCGCCTTCTGAGAAAAATCTAGGTGATGTCACAGGAGAGCAGATGTTTGATTGATTGGTGGATTTTTAAAATTTATCTTTCAAAACTTGGGTAATTTTAGTAATTGGAAGGTTTTACTGAATAGTAGGATGTTTACTAATAGTTGTAATGCTTATTAGATTGGCTGCTGAGTACTTCCTATTTATCTTAACTAGGGAATTTCATTCTGGGTAAGTAGAACATTTATTGAAATAATAAAAATGTAAGCACAGCCAGGAGTGGCAAACGTAATTTAAATTAATCAGTAAAATAATTAATTAAATGCTGTAAAGATTACAGGTGGTGGCTGCACAACATGGGAGCTTGTGATTGACAGTGTGATTTGTAGTAAATGTCACGGCTGGAGGAACTTTGGCTCAGAGTCCCTGAGCTGGAGGCGAACATAATAAAAAGAGAGAATATAAAGGCACTCTCTCTGAATGCAGGCACAATTCACCACAAGGTGGATTAATTGACGGCAGAAATAAAAGTAAACAGATGTGATCTAATTGCAATTGCAGAGACATGGCTGCAGGGTGACCAAGGCTCGGAACAGAATATGCGACATTTCGGAAGGATGGGCCAAAAGGAAAAGGATGTGGCGTAGCGCTGTTAATAAAGGTTGAGATTCATACGTCAGTGAGAAAGGATCTTAGATCAGAAGATCAAGATATCCATTCAGTTTGGATGGAGTTAAGAAACAACCAAGGGCAACAAACATTGGTAGCCGTTTCTCATATACCACCAAACTGTAGTGGCCATGTAGGGCACTGTATAAATCAGGAAATTAGAGGTGCATATAGTAAGGGTAACGCAGTAATCATGGGGGGCTTCAATCTACATATAGATTGGGTAAATCTATTAGCACTAATACTGTGGAGAAAAAATTCCTAGAATGTATATGAGATGGGTTTTCCAGGATCGTATGCTGAGGAATCAATGTGAGGACATGCTATTCTAGATCTGGTATGGTGCAATGAGAAAGGGCTAATTAATAATCACACAGGGAAAAGGCTTTAGGGAAGAGTGACCATAACATGCTAGAATGTTGCGTTAAGTTTGAAAGTAATGTAGTTCAATCGGAAAGTGGATCTTAAATCTAATAAAAGGAAACTACAAATGTATGAGGGGCAAGTTGGCTGTCGTAGATTGGGAAACTACATCAAAGGTATGATGGGAGACAGGCAATGGCTAACATTTGAAGAACTAAAACATGATTTGAAGCAAATTTACATTCTTTTTAGGTGCAAAATCCCAATAGGAAAAGCATTTCAATCATGGCTGACAAGTTAAGGATTGTATCAAATCCAAGGAAGAATTTTCTAAATTCACCAAAGAAAAGTAGTAAGCCTAAAGAGTGGGACCATTTTAGAATTCAGCAAAGGGAAATCAAGAAACTGGTAAGGAAAGGGAAAAGGGAATATGAAAGTAAACTAATGTGAAATGTAAAAAATGACTGTAAGAGCTTCTTTAGGTAGGTAAAAAGGAAAAAATTAGCAAAGCCAAATGTGGGCCCATTGCAGGCAGACAGGAGTATTTATAATGGGGAATAAGGAAATGGCAGAGAAACTAAAAAAAAGCTCGTGTCTGTCTTTCTGTTTGTATCCGTCGAGGATATCAAAAACCTTCCTGAACTATTAGCGAGATTGAAGACGGAAAGAAATTAATATTAGTAAAAAAGATATGCTGGAAAAACTAATGGGACTGAAAGTTAATAAATCTCCTGGGCCTGATGATCTACACCCTAGAATATTGAAATAGGTTGCTGGAGGGACTCAAGAACAGCTTCTTCCCTGCTATAATCAGACTTTTGAATGGACCTACCTCGTATTAAGTTGATCTTTCTTTACACCCTAGCTATGACTGTAACACTGCGTTCTGTACCCTCCCCTTTCCTTCTCTTTGTATGGTAATGTTTTGTCTGTACAGCGCGCAAAAAACAATACTTTTCACTCTATACTAATACAGGTGACAATAATAAAATGAATCAAATCAAATTTAAAAAAAGTCATCTTTCAAAATTCTGAAGATTCTGGAATGGTTCCTGCAGATTGCATGGTAGCAAATGTAATCCCAGTATTTAAAAAAAGGAGGGAGAGAAAATGGGGAGCAATGGACCTGTTAGCCTGACATCCATTGCAGGAGAAATGCTAAAATCTGCTCTCAAGGATGTGGTAACTGGACACTTAGAAAATAATGGCAGGATTCGGCATGGTCAACATGAATTAATGAAATGGAAATCAGTTTTGACACCTCCATTAGAGTTTTTTTTTGTTTAAGGAGGCTAAGGGGGAACCTGGTTTATGGGCAGAAAGCACAAAGTAGGAATAAGGAGATCACTCTCAGGTTGACAGGCTGTGAATAGACAGACACCAGTGCTGCCTTCCCAGCCATTCAACATCTATATCAATGATTTGGATGTGGGGACCAAATGTAATATTTCCAAGTTTGCAGATGACACAAAATAGATGGGCATGAGTTGTGAGGAGGATATAAAGAGGCTTCAAGGGGTTTTAGACAGGCTAAGTGAGTCTAGAACCAAGGAACATAGTTTTAGAAAAAGAGATACGCCATTTAGGAGTTTAAGTTTATTTATTAGTGTCACAAGTAGGCTTACATTGACATTGCAATGAAGTTACTGTGAAAATCCCCTAGTCGCCACACTCTGGCACCTGAGGGAGAATTTAGCATGGCCAATGCACCTAACCAGCACGTCTTTCAGACTGTGGGAGTAAACCAGAGCACCTGGAGGAAACCCATGCAGACGTGGGTAGAACGTGCAGATCCAAGCCAGGAATTGAACCTAAGTCCCTGGCGCTGTGAGGCAGCAGTGCTTACCACTGTGCCACCGTAGGACTGAGATGAGGAGGAATTTCTTCACTCAGAGGGTAGTGAATCTTAGAAATTCTTTACCCCAGACAGTTGTGGAGGCTCAGCCATCAAGTATATTGAAGACAGAGATGGATAGATTTCTCATTATTAAAGGTATCAAGAATTTTGGGGATAGTGTGGGAAAATGGCATTGAGATAGAAGATCCATGATCTGGTTGAATGGTGGAGCAGGCTTGAGGGGCCAAGAGGCTAACTTCCGCTTCTATATCTTATGCCTTCTTGCTGTTCCTCCACTGCCTGGTCAGGTTGCTCCTGCTATCTTCGGTTGTGCTCCACCTTATTCTGCAGGGAATAGTGAAGTGCATTGATGTGTGTTGTGTGACTTGTCAGTCAGATATGACTCTCAAGGTGGAACCACAGGCAGCATGTGCAAGCTGTGAGATATGGGGACGTGAGTATGAGGCCTACAGCAGTGCTAAATGTGTGACGGGGTGGTATAAAACATGATTGTCAGGAATGTGTCCCAATTGATAGAAGTTGTTGCTAGGTAAATGATCAGGCTATGCTGAATGAAGAGTGTCTGAGACTAATGGTGCCAGTGGTAGCATTTGGCATTTAAAGGTGCATTCACTAAAGTCAATCACTTGGGCCAGGCCATTGAACATCTTGCAGCATTGCATCCAGGTCTTTGGGGCTTGATTCCTGCCATTGGCCTTCACAACTTACTGTTCCCATTAACTTCTGAACATGTGTCTGGTGCCAAACAAAAAAACAAATGCTGGAAAATCTCAGCAGGTCTGACAGCATCTGTGGAGAGAGAATAGAGCCAACGTTGAGAGTCTGAATGACCCTTCGACAGCATTTTCTGTTCTTGTTTTGGTTCCAACATCCATAGCATTTTGCCTTTACGTATGTGCCTGGCGGGCCTCCTTACGTCCTGCAGACATAGGGCAGCTTTACTCTTTTTCACCCCGCCAACGAGATGTCAAGTACTGTATCTGATACCTTGGAATCCATTCCCTCCAATGTTGTGCCACTGTTCTGCCTTTCCCAGTTTGAATTCTGCTTCCAAAGCCCTCCCAGCACTGAACCAGCCTCAATGTACCTCATCTTTAAGCAATAATAGTTAGTTGCAACAACTGAAAGCCCTTGCTCAGGTTTCCAGCCAACCAACAGTGTGGCTAGTGCTGGTTGGACAGTGACATTATTTAAAGCAGCTAACAACATGTAACCCACATGCTGATAGTGTTGAAGTCAATGATCATGAGTTAATTATGTATCGTGACTCTGTTGAATTTAGCCCCATAATCTCTTACAGATTTGGCAATTCTCAGGACCCTGAAGACTCCTCCCCTGGAGCTGACCCGGAATGGCCGACTATGTGGGACCAGCGGCCGGCACTGCCATCTCCTTCCGTCGGGAAAAAGATACAAAAGACTGAGGTCACGTATCAATGGACTCAAGAACAGCTTGTTCCCTGCTGCCATCAGACTTTTGAATGGACCTACCTCATATTAAGTTGATCTTTCTCCACACTCCAGCTGTGACTGTAGCACTACATTCTGCACTGTCTCCTTTCCTTCTCTATGAATGGTATGCTTTGGTGGTATAGTGCGCAAGAAACAATACCTTTCACTGTATACTAATACATGTGCCAATAATAAATCAAATCAAAACAAATCAAATCTTTTGGTTCAATTTTTAACTTATTTTCTCTCATTTTTAATTTTCCTGATTGCAATTTATACTTTACAATAACGTAGTAACCATGAATAATAATATTCTTCCTACCTTCCACATATTAGCGTCTTTTCCATATACAACTGCCATGTTGTTGACCTTGCTTGATTGAATGGCCTTTTTCTCAGTGTTATTCAGTATCTCAGCAACGAAACCCATAAAAGAGTTGTCAGGACTATGTGCTATCAAGAAATAAATTGCACACTTTGTGTTAAATCACAGATATACAGAACCATAAAATTGTTGTACTAGAACAATATAAACAGGATAACATGCAAAACATTGGTTTTGTTATCTGTTCATATTGGCTTTATTCTAATCATACGGTATTTAAGTTTCCAAGCTGGGTTACATACTTACTTCTCATAATATAGCAGCTAAAATAAGAACGATGAAAAAGTGGAAGTAATCCCATTTTGTATTGTTTACTAGCATCCCATTTTTATTTTATATCTACAGATATAAATATTTTCACACCATCCAATAAAGTACCGTAATACATCTTCGTATAAAATCAGTTGCTATCATTGTAATTTTGCGCAGAATCGTCTGCAAGAATCACTTGACAGAGCGAAATACCCTACAAAATCAGGTCAGGAGAGGTCTACGGGGCTGTACAGCCACAGAAAAAACACGGAGATCCTGGTCTGTAGTTTGACTACCAGTCATAGCAAGCTCTGATGTGGTTATCCTCAATGATAGCAGAATGAAGTATTCACTAGACAGTCACTTTGGCTATGAATTGCCAAACATATTTACTGAACAGCAGTTGGATAGTTTATCAGAAGAAATGACAGACAGCAGATGCAGAATAGCTATGTCAACCATCACAGAGATAGAGAAAAACAATGATGCCTGTTGTGCTAAACCACAATGAAAAGCGAGGAACATTGTGTGGTAGTTTGCTACTGATCAGTGAGAAACTACCTGACCTATTTATCCCTCTCTTTTGGCTTCAAATGGGAATGCTAATGGAAACAAGAGATTCTGGGAAATACTTCTCAAAATACACCAGGACAAAGAAAGATTAAATATGCATGTTTTAAATGGAAGTAGAACTGCCAATCAAACATACATTCAGATACAACTCAATATGGGTTATACTCGATGACTTAGCCTCTCTCTTAGATGTCTAACCAGATGCAATGGATTATATATCCTTCCCTTTTTTGTTCATTTTTGGGGAACAACTGGGACAAGCAACAGCAGGAAATTAACCCGGGAGACATTCTGTCATTTCCCCCATTCCTCACCAGGTCAGGGTCAGGAGTCCTGAGTGGGCATAGAGCACACTGCACTGCACATCTGCTGAAATTGAAAATCAACGCCATCTATATTCTGTGAGTGAACTTGGTTTTTAACCTCGTATGAACTGTGATAGAAAATCTCCAACATTGAACTCTCAGTTAAGCAACCCTAAGCGACGTGTACAGAAACATACAGATGGTTACCGGTGCCATTTTGCTTTTCACGGTCTAACTACAAAAAGTACAAGAAACGTAAGAAAATATGAAGGAAGTAAAGATGCTTCGACCAACTGAATTTAGCCTTTCCAATTTGCGCTGTCACAAATTTCTCCAATCTTTTGAAAGAGAAGACTCTTGAGATAATATGCAGGATCACAGCAAGTGGATGACCTTTCACATGCATGTATTATCTTACAATAAATCCAATCCATTATCTCACAATAATTTCCAGATGAAAACTATGCCATTTCTCCTTGACTTCCAAAACAATTTAGGCTAACTCTCTGAATTATTCAATCCAGCGCACAGAGAATATTGTCTAGTCGTGATCCATTCTTCAATAATGGTGGATAAATGCATGGTAAGTTTTCTTGAGTCCTTTGGGAAGAGGTATTAGAATTTTTGATAATATAGTTGTAACAATCCAAGCTTGGTTACGCATTTAGTTCCCTGATTGTCTTGTGAAGGACACATGGAAGATGGTTATGTTTGTTGGGGGCCAATTTGCTCATGATAAAAAAGTAAAGATTGAAAAGGGGAACACACCTGCAGTGCACCCACTTCGGATTTCTTTTCATAGAATCTCTACAGTGCAGCAGAAGGCAATTCATCCCATTGCGTTCAGCCCTACACCAGAGGATCCTACCCACAGTCTATCCCGGTAACCCCACGTATTTACTCCACTAATCCCCCTTACCCACATATTTTGGGATACTAAGAGGCAATTTAGCATGGCCAATCCATCTAATCTTCACACCCTTTGGTGTGGGCGGCATGGTGGCACAGTGGTTAGCACTGCTGCCTCACAGCGCCAGGGACCTGGGTTCGATTCCTGGCTTGGGTCATTGTCTGTGTGGAGTTTGCATGTTCTCCCCCTGTCTATGTGGGTTTCCTCCGGGTGCTCCGGTTTCCTCCCACGTTCTGAAAGACATGCTGGTTAGGGGCATTGACCCGAACAGGCGCCGGACTGTGGGCGACTAAGGGAATTTCAGAGTAACTTCATTGCAGATAAGCCTTACTTGTGACTAACAAATACATTTTAAACTTTTGACTGCGGGAGGAAACTGGAGCACCCAAAGGAGACCCACGCAGACACGGGGAGAACGTGCAAACACCACACAGACAGCCAGCCAAGGCTGGAATTGAACCCAGGTCCCTGACGCTGTGAGGCAGTAATGATAATCACTGTGCCACCGTGCCAGGCGTTTGATTGGGGTGGCAGGAAAATAAACCTGCTAAAGGCAGGCCTCTAACTTAAATGTTTTAATGAGGTTGTGTGCTCCCAATCTTTGGCTGAAAAATTGGATGTAGCTTATTAATGAATTGGGGGATTGCGATGCGAGGTTACGCTGCCCCCGATGGAAGTGATGCAGGCAGCACACATGCTCCATGCTGTTTGCACATCTCCATGGTTGTGGTGTGCAGCCCAATGTTAAATGTGCTGTTGAGTGGTTGCACACTTGACACAGGGCCCAGAGTTGGGCAAGACTGGCATTAAAACAGGCCTACATTTCTTAAAACCAGCCTGCACTTCCTAAATCTGCTTGTGGTAAAGGTTTGAAGTAGCTGTCAAAGACTTCTACTGGAATTCTACCACCCTGCCTGCCACGGGAATCGGAGTGGGTGAGGGGCAGACAATTGGAAGGTCCGTTGACCTCGGGTGGGATTTTCTGGTTTCGGGTTGAGCGTGGCCATAAAATCCCGCCCTTAATGTGTCAGTAATATTAATCTTTAAATATTGCTAATGAATGATCCATTTTAGCTGAACGCATGTTTAGCTATTAGTTTAGAAGAGGGCATTAACATAACCTGGGAGATCCAAAAAGGCAAGTTGGGCGCCAATCAAGATTGGGGCTTTGACTGAAGTCACAGTCTGACCATTCTGCCGTCTTCCGACGTCAAGGGACGCCAGCGCTATTGTCCTTCCAAACATGGTTTTTGGCGCAGTGTGGCCTGGAAGTCATCGGAAGTGGGCCCCCTGCCAATTTTTTTATTTGCCCTGAAATCAGTGGTGTTGCAGCGTTGAATTTTGTGGCCTATATCTCTTTCAGATTTAACTCTTGATCTGCAATTCACCCCTCTCCTCCCCATGTCCGACTTATGACCTCTGACCCCCTCAACCTACAGTCCATGATCTCGGTGCCACCTCCCACAATCGATGACCAACTGACGATTACCAAGTCCCTCCCCACCACGATGTCTGACCTTCGATCTACAACCACCACCCACCAGCGCCCCCCTCCACCCCACCATCAATGGCCCAACAGAAGTCTTTTCAATTTAACTTTCCTGTCACATCCTTCCCCAATTGATTCCTAATTTTAAGGGGAGGCGATGGCCTAGTGGTATTATCCAGAAATCTAACTAATGTTCTGGGGTCCCGGGTTCAAATCCAGCCATGGCAGAAGCCATGAATTTAATGCAAAATTTTTCTGGAATTAAGAATCTATTGATGACCATGAAGCTGTTGTTGATTGGTGGAAAAACCCATCTGGTTCACCGATGTCCCTTAGGCCTGGTCCCCACATGCTGACACTATAGTTAAGAAAGCCCACCAATCCCTCTACTTTCTCAGAAAACTAAGGAAATTTGGTACGTCAGCTACGACTCCCACAAACGTTTACAGATGAACCAGAGAAAGCATCTAGTTGTATCACAGCTTGGTATGGCTCCTGCTCTGCCCAAGACTGCAAGAAACTACAAAAAGTTGTGAATGTAGCCCAATCCATCACGCAAACCAGCCTCCCATCCACTGACTCTGTCTACACTTCCTGCTGCCTCGGCAAAGCAGCCAGCATAATTAAGGACCCCATGCACCCCGACATTCACTCTTCCGCCTTCTTCCGTTGGGAAAAAGATACAAGAGTCTGAGGTCATGTACCAACTGATACAAGAACAGCTTCTTCCCTGCTGCCATCAGACTTGAATCTTGAATGGACCTACCTTGCATTAAGTTGATATTTCTCTACACCCTAGCTATGACTGTAACACTACATTCTGCACTCTCTCGTTTCCTTCTCTATGAATGGTATGCTTTGTCTGTATAGCGCGCAAGAAACAATACTTTTTACTGTATGCTAATATATGTGACAATAATAAATCAAATTAAATCAAATTCAAATCAGATAGGGAAGGAAATCTGCCGTCATTACCTGGTCTGGCCTACATGTGACTTCAGAGCCACAGCAATGTGGTTGACTCTGAACTACCCTCTGGACAAGGGTAACTAGGGATGGGCAGTAAATGCTGGCCAGCCAGCATTTACTGCCCAGCATTCATGTCCCATGAATGAATATTTTAAAAAAAGCTTTCCGCACCTGAAATATGAATGAACTTGAACACCCATCTCTGCTCTCGCGACCTTGCAGTCCTATCTAGACTTTTATTGTCTGATGGTTAAATATTCAATTCCCAAATAAATCCACTGTCACACGTACTGCAAAAGCAGTGCTTCCCTTGATATTTGAGTCCATCTCGGGCAGTTTGAAATATTCCTGCATAATTTATGATAGAAATAGGAAAGCAGCAAGGTTCACCCCCATTATTCTGTCAGATGAGTTGATTTTTTTGTGAGCCATTTCTGTCTTGCCGCAGACATCAATAATAAACACAAGACAGATTGTCTGATATCACAAGCTGACATCTAAATAACAGTGTAATCATTTCCCTCCTCTCTGGAGAGCAAACGATTCATTTGCAAGAATTTTTTTTTTTTGCTACAGGTTTTAGATTCTACTAATGTTTTCAAATATATCTGCCTCCATAACTTAAATTCTCATGTTTTACTCATGCTCGCCCCATCAATCTTAGTCAATAAACACAGAAATGATCATATTCCAGTGGAATGCATTTATTGTTTTGTGAAGACATTATATGGTGGGTAGATCTTACTGTCATTTCCATATCACAATTATAGCCAGTGCTGGTCTTGTTGCACTCAGGGTTTCATCAAAAAATACATCCATTGACCCAGTTTAACAGTGATTTATGACACACAGGTAGTAAGGGAGAAGTTTCACATGATTATGAATTCGGCAACCAATAAATTAAAACAGCGACACATTTCATTACGTTCACGTGATTGGATCTTGAGTTGAAATACTGCCCATTTTTGGGCAATGTTAACATGGAATCTGGAACCAAGAAATGACCAGACCAAAATTCTCCTTTCTAAAAATCGTCAAGTTATAATTGCTTGCCCCCACTGCAGTTAAATGGAGCTGGATGGGACTAGCCAATGAGAGACCCTAACCTACCATTGGCAAACACCACCATTGTCGAAGTCAAGAGGGGGAATTTTCCCATCCCGTCCTCCACGGGAGTCGTAGCAGGTGGGACGTGGACCATGGAAAGGTCCATTGCCCTCAGGCGAGATTTTCCGGTTTTTGGGGTGAGCGCGACCAGAACATCCTACCCAAGGGCTGCAACCTGTGGTTCTGGAGTGGCACAGGGCTCATTATAGACCTGCTCCTGATCTTCATCCATCAACCCAGTGTGATGGCAATTAAACTGCTTGCTTAATTTCCTAAACTTTAATTAATGCTGCACTTGTGAAAATGTATCATTCAATGAGCAACGTTTTTTTGTAAAACCTTATTGTTGAAATGTATCTCTGTCTTGTTTGTCATTACTATTGGCATTTGAGACACAGTGTTTGGCTCCAAAAGATATTGGGGGCGATTCTCCCATTCTGCTGCACTGCTTTTGCAGTTCAGTGGGCCGGCAGACTCTAGCGGAGGCCGTTTCATGAGCTCCCTGCTGGACGCCATGACCTCTGCGCATCTCGGGCATCAGCTCCGCGTCAGAAATCGGTATGGAGCTGCATACATTATGTTAATCCTTATTTAAATCCATTTTAAATATAATTAGTAGGCCCGCAGTTGAAATCTCCAGGCCTGTTAGCAGCTCACCCCCTCCCCCCCGCCCGCCCCCCCCCCCCCGCCTCCCCCCCGCCCGCCCCCCCCACCCCCCACCTCCCCCCACCCCCCCCCCCCCCCATCTCCCGCCAGGAATATTTCACTCCAGCGGGGTTTAGTATAGCTCCCCACTTGCGGGGAGCTGGTGGCCCGATCCCTCTGGAGTGAAGGGGAGACAATTAAGGCCCCCCAGAGGGTTGGGCACTGGGGTGGTGGTGCCCCTGGGCATTGCCACCTTGACAGTGCCAGCCTGGGCCCCATGGTACTGCCCAATGGGCAAATGCCAATGCCCAGTGGGTACCTTGGCACTGCCCACCTGGCATAGGGCTGTGCCAAGGGATGCAGCCTAATGGGGTGGGGCCTCATAGGGAGTGGGATCTCTGGGGACGATCGGTGGGGGTGGGGGATCCCGCTGCCACTCTGCAGTCTGGACCTGTGACAGAGGGAGGTCAGCGATCGGGGCTGACCATTGGAGTAGGGGAGGGAGGTGTCAGCCTGCTTGGGGCGTCAGGGCTGCTCGGGGGGGGGGGGTCAGGATTGCAGTGGGGTGGGGGGGGGTGTTGGGGTTGCCAGTGGGGGGGGGGGGGGGGACGATTGGGAGATCTGGGTTGCAGAGGTGGGCGTGGATCGAGACGGGCTGGGGGTGGGGGTGAGTTGAAGTTGGTCCGACACAACCAGGAGGCCAGTGATCGGGCCGTGGGGGGGGTCACATGACCGGAAATGCGGGGTTCGCGGGGCTGGCCAGTGATCGAGCTGGCCAGCGTTAGGTGGTTGGTAGTGCAAGACCACTGAGCATGCGCCGATCTCAGCGCTGACAGGTGGGCACGTGCGCAGTGGCCCGCTCCGCGCTCTGCTGCCGGCCTCTCCAGCGGGAATAGGCCCTGCCACTGATTTTCAACAGAATTCATGCTAGTGCACACTACATTGCACAGAGTGTGGGAGATTCATTTTGAAACTCCCGCTGAAAAAAACCCAATGTGATTTACTCCAGTTTTTACGCAAATTTAACAGTCAGAATACTTTGGGGAGAATTGCTCCCATTGGGTTTGGGGTTTTCTATCTGCCCACCTCAGGGATCGGGTGGTCCCACCGAGAGACTTTTGGCTGGCTTGTCGCATCCCCCATGGTAGGTCCTGCCATGGCAGGACCAGAAAATCCTGACCATTGTGCTCTACGGTAACTTTTGGAAGTGGCTCTTCTTGTTATTCAGGCTGCCGACCCCTGGGATAAGAGATGGCATGAGCTGTCACCGTTACCTCTGGGACAGATGCTGCAGAGTGGAGACTATTTTGGGGGAACTTATTGCATGTTACTATAAATTTTTCAGGACAATGATTTTTTTTGTTACTTTGTGCTATGAAGAGTTCTCCAAGCATGAAAGTGTGAAGGAGACACATTTACATTTTGCTCTGAGATGGATTTCTCATTGAACTTTTATCCTCCTGTGCCAAAATTTAGAAGATAAGGGAATAGAACTTAGACATCAGAGAAAAAAACCCACTTGTTTCCAGTATGTCAATATTTGCTTGACAGGGCTTTTAGATTGTAAGTACTACTTGGATTTATTCGTTCATTACTGCCTCAGAAAAGTATTGGTAAATAGTGTCAATTGCTGACTGCAGGACTGCAGCACACATGAATGAGTAACACAGCCTCATTTGTAACAGGGCAAATGGCTTTGAATTATTGTGTTGCTGGCATGATCTTTGTCATATTAGTCAGGCAGCAACTCAACCCTACATAAAATAATCATTAATACTCTATTTCGACTTCACTGTTCGATAAAGCATTGGAAACTATCTACTCTGCTGCTTTTTTCAAAGCCTGGAACTTTGAGAGTTGGGTACCTTGGCACCACAGCTCTGGCAGGACATTACACCACCCGCGACAGGAGAACAGTTCACTCCACGTCCACTCTCAGCACTTCTTGCTCAATAATGCTCACTATTTCACCTTGTGAAAACTCGTCCACCTCACCCACTCTGTGAAATAGGCTTGAGGGACTAACTGGTCCAGTCCTGCTCCTATTCTTATGCTTCCATCTACTTATTCCCAAGTGGGTGTCTCCATACTGGAGCTGGACTATCTATAATTCCACAATGGAGTTGAGGAGCATAAGGCAGGATCTGTGGAGCATGAAGTGTCAAAGTGTTCTTCTGACCTCGGGTGGATGGAGCTATTACAAGGGTTAACTATAGGGTTCGTGGTGGGAGATACAGGAAGGATATCACAGGTAGGTTCTTTACGCAGAGAGTGGTTGGGGTGTGGAATGGACTGCCTGCAGTGATAGTGGAGTCAGACACTTTAGGAACATTTAAGCGGTTATTGGATAGGCACATGGAGCACACCAGGATGATAGGGAGTGGGATAGCTTGATCTTGGTTTCAGATAAAGCTCGGCACAACATCGTGGGCCGAAGGGCCTGTTCTGTGCTGTACTGTTCTATGTTCTATGTTCTATGACCAATGCTCCTATTTGTTCAGAGCATCCCCAGGATATCATCATCTATAAAAGCTTCTTTATGAATACGTACATGGCCCCTTTAAGAAATACCGGTGAAGTCAATCCCTGTTGGCGACACTGATGGCTGCGTGTCATGCCCTGCCTGCACTCAGTCTGTCTCACTTCATTTATCTTTCTCTTCTCCCACCCTTCTAACAAAAGCATGGTTATTCCCAAAGTAAAACCCGCTGTGGCCACCGGAATTGTGGATATGAGGAAAACATTGGATACCCACTGTGGGAGGCAGAGGGTTAGATGGAAAGATGTTAACATTTAATCAACAAAATGGGGGGGAAGCGATGGCCTAGTGGTATTATTGCTCGATTATTTATCCAGAAACTCAGCTAATGTTCTGGGGACCTGGGTTCAAATCCCACTACTGCAGATGGGGGAATTTGAATTCAATAAAAAACATCTGGAATTAAGAATCTACTAATGACCATGAAACCATTGTCTGAAAAACCCATCTGGTTCACTAATGTCCCTTAGGGAAGGAAATCTGCCACCCTTACCTGGTCTGGCCTACATGTGACTCCAGAGTCACGGCAATGTGGTTGACTCTTAAACACCCTCAGGGATGGGCAACAAATGCTGGCCCAGCCAGTGATGCCCATGTCCCACGAATGAATAAAAAAAATTGACCGAGATATGAATTTTCTGTAACTCTGTTGAATGGACCAGGTTAGTCCCCTGAATCATGGTCTAACTCTTCCATCACATCTCGCAATGTTTGATGCCCATTTTATATGATCATGATTAACTGGCCTTGCAAATGACATGGTAACGATAGAAAATTGTTTGCGTGATGCTACTCGTGCCATTGCTGCCTTGTTGAAATGCATCCAACCACCGTAAAATAGTTACTTCCCCCAGCCACTGGAAACAATGACAAAATATTCAACAGGTGCCAGAATGAACAGTGATCCTTTCTAACTGAAATAATTACCATTCATTTAGTTCATTATGAGATATACAGCAAAAAAAGTAAAATGAGTCTACTTCAAACAAGAAGTGAAACAATCCTGCATTGCCTTTTCACGTGGATGACTGCACAGTGATGGGGAGCTGAAATTCTGAAATGGTTTGTTCTTTCCAGCTCAACATTTCAGCCGTGATATAATTTTCCACAATGTTGGGCCACATCAAATCACAGTTTGCCGTTGCAAAAGCTGATTTACAAAAGAGATTACCACCTGAAGGGTAATGCTGGTGGATCTAATAACCTAACCGTGACCCCAACATCAGGTTGTTGACATAGAAAAGAAAACAAGCAAACCTCTTGATTTGTCTTTTATTCTCCAAGCATCATGCAGCACTTTGTGCTTCACTGGATACGACAAATATTAGGACTTTTATACTGATTAAATACGAACTCTATCCTGTCTCAATGATTCGAAAACTTCTCTAGGCTTCAAATGGCAGCATTAAGTTTGAATACATCACATGGCGGGCGGTACGGTGGCACAGTGGTTAGCACTGCTGCCTCACAGTGGAAGGGATCCGGGTTCAATTCCGGCTTCGGGTGACTGTATGGAATTTTCACATTCTCCCTGTGTCTGTGTGGATTTCCTCCAGATACTCCGGTTTCCACCCACAGTCCAAAGATCTGCGGGTTAGGTTGATTGGTTATGCTAAATTGACCCTAGTGTCAGGGGGTTAGCAGGGTAAATATGTGGGGTTACGGGAATAGGGCCTGGGTAGGATTGTGGTTGGTGCAGACTCGATGGGCCAAATGGCCTCCTTCTGCACTATAGTGATTCTATGATAATATATTTTGGCTTTGTAGATTTTGCAGTGTATCTTTTCAATTACTTATCAATTGATCTGGACCATGCAGAGCAAGAGGCGGGTTACCTTGACAATTTGTAAATAGGATCTTTCCTGGGAAGAAAGGAGCTTTGTCAAATTATAGAGCTCTTTTCAGAAAGGTTGAATGGTTCGATATTGTGGACAAATGAAAATTTTAAAACTATTGTTATACTGCCCTAAACCAGTCTGAGACTGGTGTATGTAGTTTTTACTGTGAGACATATTGTCTTACCCTCCAATAGTTCAGGCAGGAGAGCACTCTATGCAAATTTGTAAGTGCAGACCTTTTCAACCTCGTCAATGCATTAATGTTTTTAAAGTACAGTTAAGAGTTGTACTGATTTTGCTTTACCTCACTATAAAAAATGTCAACTAATTTGAAGCCTAAGGCCTGGATTTTCAGCCTCCAGGTGGGTCATAGGAGTTGAGAAATTTTGTGCTTTATGCACCCATCCTGAGAAAAAGTAACACTGGAGGCGCGATTGTCATTGCAAGGGATCGGGTGCAGGCAGCAGTCAATCTTTTTGACTAAACAATTAAACTAAATCAAATTAACTGAGGGACAAATTTTATACCCCAGGCCCTGTGGTGCCCAACGGGCATGAAAGGCTTCAACAGTGCCCTTGCACACCACATGCCCCTTCTCCAGGGACACCTTGCCACGAATGTAACCGCAGTAGAGGGGCAGACAGTTGGGGCGGCTGAACCCAAAAACACTTGATAGGCAGAGGCGGTACCTGATTTAGGAAGTGGGCTTTTCATGACTCCGTATCGCGTATAAAGGGCCATCCTGGAACTCAGTCACTGCAAGCGGGAGGAAGTTGTCAAGGGTTTGCAAGGCTGTGTGGGATGACACTTCAGAAGCTGTCAGGTGACTGAAAGTTGAAAATGGTGTCCAATTGGTTTTTAACAGGCAAAGTACTGCAATACTGTAAATGCTCTAATCTGAACCAAGAACAGAGGACGCTGGAAAACCTCAGCAGGCCTGGCAACCTCTGTCAGGAGAGAAAGCAGAGTTACATTTCAAGTCCTTTGGCTCTTTGCCAGAAATGAAGTGAGGGAGAACGCATTCAAGCTTTTCCAGCATCCTCTGTTCTGGTTTTTAATGCTGTATGACCCATCATGAGCCTCCCACGGGAAACCTTTCAGGGTCAGACTTCACAATCTAAAGTGTGTCCACACAACAGTCACTCACTGTTGTCAAAGATCCACCACATCCAGCCATGCAGATGTCTGCATCTTTGTAGCTGCAGCAGGTCACAACACTGTACAGCGAGTGAAATGTACAATGCACCTCAGGGGCTGATCTCAGGGCCCCGCATACAGATCTTTAAGGTTCTACCACATGCCCTTTCACATGTCACGTTTTTAAGTGGGGGCACCCATAGGTGCCTCACTGATAATTGTGACATCAGTCACAATGCCTTTGCTGCTATTTGTGATTTCAAGAGAGTATTCCAGCATGGCCCTACAAGCTCCAGAACATAACATGCCACTTTGGGGTGGTCACACACAAGCAAAGTGTACCCAAAAAGGGTTGCTAAGGGTACAGGATTGGATTGCCCTGGATAACTCTGTGTTTTAAAGGAGTTCCTCATCATCTAGACTGAGCCACAGATTGACTTAAAAGCATCAGAACCGGAGAGTTTGATCTTTTTAAAGCTGGTCTGTCAATTTCACCGAACTGCTGTGCCTCTGCTTCCAACCTTTGGGCAGCTTCATGGGTCTGATTCTTTTTTTGAAAGGCCACCAAAGCTGCCAAAGGTCAACAGCAGCGCAGCAACTATGCGGAGAGTGTTCTTTCTTCTAACATTGGAAGAGAAATCCCTGTAATTTTGCAACAAACTAAATAGTGTGTGTGTGCGGATGTGCGCGGGATGTGTGGACGGGGGGGGGGGGGGGGGGGGGGGTGGGGGTTGCAGTGGTGGGACGGTGGTAGGAGATTGGAGTGTGGGTTTGAGGAAGGTTAAAGGAGTTTGGGGAAATGTTGGAGTAGGGGTTAGGAGATTGGAAGTTGATTGAGGAGAGGTTTGAGTGCACGCTGGGGTGGTTGGAGTATGATTGGAGGGGTGTTGTGAGGGGGATTAGCAACAGATTTGAATTGTTTTGTAAAAGTAGTGACTTCTTTGTCACCACTTTCCTAACATCAATTGATTACTTAGTGATTAATTATTCTTAGAGAATCAGCATTTCACCATTGTTACAGTCACTCTGCCTATTGCATGCCAGTGTAATGAGAAAAAGACAAAACCTATATTTTACAAATGCCCAAATTGCTTTACAGCCAATTAAGTACTTCAGAGTTATAATCACTGGTGTAATGTAGACAATGTTATCAAATGGTAGAGCAGGCTTGAGGGGCTGGATGGCCTACTCCTGCTCCTAATACATGTGTTCCTATGTCATTCTGAGATGGGTGAGATGAATAAGGCTAGATGGCCTTTGTCATCCATAATTATCTTGTGAACAGAGGGTGGAATCATGGCTGGAGTTCTGTTTATTTTGTTGCTAATGGAAGTTTACTCTGAGTGTGATTTGTGGGGCGACATTGCCAGGACAGGAGTGCGTAATGGGCTACTAGTGAATCGGTTGTCAATGTATCAGCAATTGCATCCTTTGACAATTACATTGTTAAACTGATTGCATTGTCAAAAATAGGCGATGATCATTGGCTCCACTTCCAAAAGAGTATAAATAGACCCAGGTGAAACATTTGGGGGTGGGAAATGATAAGGATTTTGTAACTTTACTGAGTTGTATGAAGAACACACCTGTTGAAGGTAAAGGACAATCTGTTGTATTCTTCCTCCACCATACATTATTAATGATCTTAACATCAGGGACCTGTTTAACACTGCATGTGATTCTCAAGAATCTTTTCTGTTGACTCAATCTTGTCCTTTTATCTATTTACCTGTTTTCCTACTCTATCTTGGTGCTAGTCATGAATTTTCTGAGGTACTGAAAAATTCATGATAAAGTTATATAGAAGCAGCAATCAGCTGAATCTTCAGACTTGCTGATCATGAAACAGGAACAATTGTGAACCATTCAGTCTTTATCTTCTGGTCTCTTAAAAGTTGTGTTGTATCCAGACACCTGAGGGCTCCAATGCTTCTCATTCATAGTCAAGACATCTGTTGTTCAACTATTCCACTTTGTTGCTCAGGAGTCATTTGATCTTTCTACCTGTGAGATTACTGATGAAATAGAATCCAATTACTTGTGCTGTCTATCTGGATTGCAAGTATTGAAACTTTCTTCCCAATATGAGTTTATTGTCAGTGTCCATATGGTGACATGTACAGAACATGTTATGTTTTGCCTACACCCACACACACACAGCATTTAGCCCTTGTGGCTAAAGGAATCAAAGGGTATGGAGAGAAAGCGGGAGTGAGATACGGAGAGTGCATGATCATATTGAATGGTGGTGCAGGCTTGAAGGACTGAATGGCCTACTCTTGCACTTATTCTCTATGTTATTAAGGGAAAACAGTCACTGAAATTAGTGTTATCATCTACATTGTGTTAGAAATAAATGGGATATTTTCCTGTCAAATTAACAATATTGTATGCTCTTTTAAGCAAAATTTGTACTTTTGGGCTTGTTTATTAGTCATGGTGGGATCACCTATGGGTGTATGAAAACTAACACTGCATTATATCATTGCTCTTAATATTAATGATCTATGGTGAATACATATCGGATTATCTTTGCAACCAAATGCCAACAACAAGCATCATCGTTATGCGAGGAGCTTGAAGTGATTGCTTGGTGAATCACACATGATTGACGGGGAGGGTTACAGTTGTGAGTGGGGGAAGAATAAGGGACCCAGAAGCAGGAGTAGCATGGGGGTGCATGACATCTCTCCCTGTCCCTGCTCTTATCTCAGAGTGAAGCCCAACTTTGCAGCTGACGCTTCACAAAGTTCTGCATAAAACTTGGAATTTTTTCGGTTACTTCTTCACCTCTGTTCCCATCTCCAACACCAAGTTGTGTAACATACACTCCGAGGTCTGGATGTTTTGAGGACATAAGTCATGACTTCCTGTTCTACCCTATCATTTTAAACGGTCTGGCTAATTCATCACTGTTGCATTTGCTCTTTCACCGTGTCCCCTTTCACACAGCTGTCATTATTGGAAATGCTCAGTAAGTGGGGCAAGACTTCCAGATCCGGGTCCCACTCACCATTTCAACCCTCCATGGAGTCTACCTAACTCCATGAAAATCCAAGGTTCAATCTCTGCTAGAGGTTGTCTGAAGTTACTGTTCAAGAACGTTGTTGAGGCAGTGAAGAAAGGATTTGTATTGTATTTTCCAGAATCCCTGCAGTACAGAAGGAGGCCATTTGGCCTATTGAACCTGCACCAATAGCAATCCCACCCAGACCCTATCTCTGTTGCCACACGCATTTACCCTGCTATTTTCCCTGATACTAAAGGGCAATTTAGCATGGCCAATCAACCTAACTTGCACATCTTTGGACTACAGGAGGAAACCGGAGCACCCGGAGGAAACCCATGGATGCATTAAGAGTACTTAAATGCTTGTGAATCATAAAGAAGAAATTCCCTATTTCTGTATCTGTAATGACATAAAATTTCATATATGGCAATCACATTTGCATTAAGGTAGCAAAATATTATAAGCCACTTCATAATTGGGAATCAAGTGCTCACTTCAGAGTTATGTCAGAAAGCTGAGATGTACATATACATACAAATCTTCAGGGGGTTTTGAAGGAGTTATTGCAAGGCAGGGAATTCTGGAGGAGAGAGTTATGAAGTATAGGATGAAGATGGCTTAAGGTTTAGACACTGTGGTCAGGAGGACAGAATGGATAATAGATTAAAGTTAGTTGTGTCGAGGATGTTTCAAAGGTGGTGTGGAATAAGGCTATGGAGGGAATTGTAGATGGGTACGAAGAGTTTGAAGTTGAGGTGAGAATTGGAGAGCCAGTTCAGTTAATGATTGCCGCCTAATTACTATTTTTCCCCAGTATCCACTGTCCTGAAGATCTTCAGGTTCCTACAATCGAAGCTATTTTTGGGAAGATGTGACAAGCATGTTCACAACAATAACTTCATTTCTTATTTCTCTTTTAGCTTCTGGCTCTTTGATTGACATGAGCCCTGGAGTGAAAAGTGAAGGTTCAAGATATGATGGTACAAACCGTGCATTCCTAGTGTCTTCTTGTCTTCTGAACAGATGGTACTGTGAAGAAACTACCTCTCTGGTTATACCATTGGAATACACAAACACATCCACATTTTGCAGTAATGATGTGGTAGTGCAACATTAATCAAAATGAGAGAAAAAAAAAGAAATTTGGATAGAAAAAGACATTACTTTATGTTGACATCTTGCAACTTTGGAAGTAGGGCTTTTAAAATCATATTTATTTTGCAAATTAGGTGCAGATGATGAGATGAACAGATGCAGATTAGGACATCATACCATATTTAACAAGAATATTGTTATACCCAACCATATCTGGGTTGAAATTGATGTGGATATATTGACTCCAGTGTTTATGGAGGTGATTATTAGTGCTTTTTAATGGTGTTCTGTAAAAGTTATTTATGTGATTGACTGTTTAATACCATTTTTACTGCATGCCAACGGGCTTTCTGGGTCTGTACTGAATGCATTCATTTAAACACACACACAAATAACCATATAATTTGAAAACAATAAGTGATTAGAGATGTACATGTATAAGACCACACCTAAGGGTGGCACAGTGGTTAGTATTGGTGCCTCACAATGCCAGGACTTGGGTTCAATTCCTGGCCTGGGTCACTGTCTGTGCAGAATCTGCACGTTCTCCCCGTGTCTGTGTGGGTTTCTTCCGGTTTCCTCCCATAGTCCGAAAGACATGCTGGTTAGGTGCATTAGCCATGCTCAATTCTCCCTCAGTGTACCCGAACAGGCGCCAGAGTGTGGCGACTAGGAGATTTTCACAGTAACATCATTGCAATGTTAATGTAAGCCTACTTGCAACACTGCAAGTGTCTTGTACCTAATAAGCACTAAAGTTATCGGGAGAAGGATAAATCTAAATGTCATTAGCATGTTACTGAGGTCTAATTTGGCTGAGGCTGATGGTTCCCAAAAGGAAAATGATGTAGCTCACAAAGTTGGAATGATGGGATTAAAGCAAATGCAAACTTGTAAACAGGAGAATTATTAATAGATGTCGTTCAATAAATTACTTCAGATCGTGATGAGATGTGAAATTCATGAGGCATCAGTTTTTAAAAATTATTTTCACATTTTACAGGAGGCACTCCCAAATCCCATCTTTTAAATAAGATTCCTCTGAATATTCTTGCCAGTGTTTTTGCTGCAACAATGTTCGGAATTTCCTGATACAGCTTGAGCTTCAGGGATTACTGATTTTGCATCGAATCGATCAGAAATCATTAATGATAGAACCCCTACAGTGCAGAAGGAGGCCACTCGGTCCATCGAGTCTGCACCGACTCACTGAAAGAGAATCCTACTCATATTATCTATTATATTAGAATTAGAGGGAGTCATAGAGGTTTACAGCGTGGAAACAGGCTCTTTGTCCTTGCCACCCCTTTTGTTTAATCACTAAGCTAGTCCCAATTGTCCGCGTTTGGCCCATATCCCTCTATACCTATCTTATCCATGTAACTATCTAAATGCTTTTTAAAAGACAAAATTGGACCCGCCGCTACTACTACCTCTGGCAGCTCGTTCCAGACACTCACCACCCTTTGTGTGAAAAAAGTGCCCCTCTGGACCCTTTTGTATCTCTCCCCTCTCACCTAGATAGACTCCTCTATCTTTGGGAAAAGATGTCGACTATCTAGCTGATCTTTGCTCCTTATTATTTTATAGACCTGTCAAGTGAATCACGTCAGTTCATTTCAAAATTCATCTTACAATTTCTCATTGTGCAACTGTATTTTAAAAATGACGACACTTACTTGCGATAAAGTAACTTCATTTTTGTTGTACTAATTTTGCCTGCAGATGGCACAATGACTAGTATTTATAATGTCAGAAGTACTGTCGCACAAAGGTCAGGACTTAATGTGGGTGACAGTGGTCTTGCCTGCTGTAACTGGTGGCTGCCCACGTCGATTTTCTCTGGAAGGCCTGATGCTATTCCAGGGTAATCAGACAATTACCTGGGCAGCACTGGGCCATTTATTGAATTAAGCTCCTTGAAGATTGGAAATCCTGTCCCCAAGAGCTGCCTGTCAATCAGTTGCTGGCAGCTCGCCAGTGCCACCAGTAGTGGTAGCCATTACAGGTACTTCAGTGGGGCCTACCATGAGGCTCACTAATGGATCCCCAGATAGAGGTGAGTGTGAGTGGGGTCACTGATGACAGGAGGAGGAGGAAGTGGCAGCAAGGGTGGAGGATAGCTTCCTGTGGGACTCTTTTCCAAAGCCAGGCCCACAGGACTGCCCACAAGTGAGGAAAACCTGGTGGCACTTGGCTGCTGAGTGAGTCCCTTCACTCACTGCTGGTTGAATAGCAATAGCGGTGGGATGGGACTCTTAAATGACCCCTTAAGGGCCTCAATTGGCCTGCAGGCAGAAAGGCCACCCCCAAGCCTTCCCACACCAGTCTTGATTGGGGGGCAGATGCAACGATGGCAGGATCTCTACCATGTAACATCCCATATAATTACATATCCCTGTATGGAAATTAAATTCCACCCAATGATCCAGATTTTGGAGTAATAATAACAAGGATGCAATTAGCAATCACTGTTATTACAGGGTAAATCTGACTGTAATTACTGGCATCTGCACATGCACGGCTAACCACAGAAACCCAGGAATCTCTGTCACTGATAGCCTGCATCTCCACAGTGTGCACTGCTGCAGTCCCCACTGATAGGCTTAGCTTGAAAATTACTATAATCTTCTGAATTTAGGTTACTTACCCACCAGTTCTGTACCAAAGTTAGGGTTGCTGCATTCAAGGGTGAGGCTACAATAGAGTAGAATTATGGAATCCCTACAGTGCAGAACGAGGGCATTTGGCCCATCAAGTCCGCACCGACCGCAATCCCACCCAGGCCTTTTCCCGAAACCCCAAATATTCACCTTGCCAATCCCCCTGACACTAGGGTCAATTTAATAAGGAATAAGTTATCATTTGCATTTGCTAATTGGAAAAATGTGACAGACTGCGATGCCAAAGTGGGGTTCTGAGTTGCATCAGACAATGTTAAACCAAATTGACTACCATTAAATCGAAGGCTGCCAAAGAAAAAATGTACAATTATTTCTGAACAACCGATGTGGCCCTGACTAATTAATTTTACAAAAGTGGACTCACTCCACTTTTCCACAAAAAAAATTGTGTTGCAGATTTATCTAAAATATATACTTTTTGTTTTACTTTTTCCATCTTTTATCTCCCTCCCTTAATCCCACTTGTAGTTCCCAATCTTTATTTCATTTCCTGTCCATTATTTAAATGTAATGTAGCTGTCCTGTTCTTTACTTCTTGGTTTGCAGTTGATGCATTTGAGTGAGGGTACTTCAAAGTTGAAGAGCCTCATTGTTGTTTGCCCCATTCACAGATTCCACAGATCCCCGGAGATCATGCAACATTGATGTTGGATTAATGGAAATCCCCACTGACAAACCCAAGAAAGGTATGTGAGCTCAACAGCAGTTGCCATTCCGCTGCCACTTGGAGCAAACTCTGGGTCATTGTCGGTTTAAACATGATCATTAACTCCATTCTTTCTGTTAAAATCAGCACCAATGTTAGTATATTGTCTGTGTGGAGTTTGCATGTTCTCCCGGTCTACGTGGGTTTCCTCCGGGTGCTCCGATTTCTTCGCATAGTCCAAAGATGTGCAGGTTAGACGGTTCGGTCATTCTAAATTGCCCCTTAGTGTCAGGGGGATTAGCAGAATAGGGTGGGAGGGTGCATCCAGATCCATGCCTGAGCACTCCTGTCTTTGTGACGGTCATGAGTAGAAGAGCGGGAGAACTGCTGCCCTCGTCCAGAGTGTCCTGAGAGGAGCCCACAGACATGAAAGTACTTGCTCCTGGAGCTGCCTTTCCGTGAGATTCGTCACTCTCTCAATGGAGGACAATGTGCGCTCGGTGCTCAGGGTCACAGCGGTGCTCATGGGTCACAGCGGTGCTCAGGGTCACAGCGGCGCTCAGGGTCACAGCGGTGCTCAGGGTCACAGCAGTGCTCAGGGTCACAGCGGTGCTCAGGGTCACAGCGGTGCTCAGGGTCACAGCAGTGCTCAGGGTCACAGCGGTGCTCAGGGTCACAGCAGTGCTCAGGGTCACAGCGGTGCTCAGGGTCACAGCGGTGCTCATGGGCCACAGCGGCGCTCAGGGTCACAGCAGCGCTCAGGGTCACAGCGGTGCTCAGGGTCACAGCGGTGCTCATGGGCCACAGCGGCGCTCAGGGTCACAGCAAAGCTCGGGGTCACAGCAGAGCTCAGGGTCACAGCAGAACTCAGGGTCACAGCACAGCTCAGGGTCACAGCAGAACTCTGGGTCACAGCACAGCTCAGGGTCACAGCACAGCTCAGGGTCACAGCACAGCTCAGGGTCACAGCAGTGCTCATGCTCCTTATGGACTCCTCCATGGCAGGAATATGGCATATGGACTCTCAGGAATCTCCACCAGATTTCCCCAAGCATCCCACTGGACATCCAGCATCTGCCATCTGATTGACGACTCCAGATGCTCACAATCTGCCTCAGACTCAGCATGGACCTGGTCTCCAGCAGTCCTCCGACTGCCGGTGTCCTATGCACTCTCCACCACCGTCCGCTCCTCATGTAAGTGTGATGTGCCCTCCCCACTCTGCACCACAATCTGTGCTGATGACCTAAGGCCCACCCACATACTTTTGTCTGTGCTGGTGCCTGGTTCAGAGAGAGGGTGTGACATGGATGTGGGTATCAGTGTCTCATCCTCACAGGTTAAAGGGGAGGTCCTCGGGATCTCTGGAGCCTTTTGTGGCTGGCACATCTGTGGAAGGAGGATAATGGCCTGAATTTTACCGGCCTGCCCACCACGGGAATTGGAGCAGGTGAGGGGCGGAGCATGGGAAGGTCTGTTGACCTCGGGTGGGATTTTACCATTTCTGGATAAGCGAGGCCATAAAATCCCATCCAATATGTCAGTACATTCAATCATAAAATTTGTTTATTATTAGTCACAAGTAAGGCTTACATTAACACTGCAATGAAGTTACGGTGAAATTCACCTAGCCGCCACGGTCGGCGCCTGTTCGGGTCAATGCACCTAACCAGCATGTCTTTCAGAATGTGGGAGGAAACCAGAGCACCCGGAGGAAACCCACGCAGACACTGGGAGAACGTACAAACTCCACACAGACAGTGACCCAAGCCGGGAATTGAACCCGGGTCTCTGGCGCTGTAAAGCAGTAGTGCTAACCACTGTGCTACCATGCCATCAAATAGTCAATATGCATACTAGGTGTCTGTGCCATCCCTATCATTTACAACCCCCCGGCCCCCCCCCGGGAAAGGAAAGGGTGGATAGTCTACGGCTTTTTCTAAGGGTGGAAGTGTCAATTACAAGGGGGCGCAGGTTCAAGGTGAGAGGGGGAAAGTTTAAGGGAGAAGGTTTTCACGTAGAGAGTAGTGGGTGCCTGGAAGATGCTGCCAGAGGAGGTGGTGGAAGCAGACACATAAGCAACATTTAAGAGGCATCTGGATGGGTGCATGAATAGGGAGGGAATAGAAGGATACGAACTGAGTAAGGGCAGAAGGTTTTTTTCAGTTTAATTAGGGCATCACGATCGGCACAGGCTTGGAGGGCTGAAGGTACTGTTCCTATGCTGTACTTCTCTTTGTTCTTTATTTCCATTTCAGATGAGAAGACCCAACGATGTTTGCTCCTCCCATCACTCTTGCATCTGCACTGCACCGAGATCCCTGCCTCACCATGACTGGTAGAACAAGCTCCATGGTGGCATTCAAGCTCGAGGGTGATCATCTGATACCAAGTCGGGGACAGCAGATTAAGCTGCCAACTGCCCATTCTTGTGTGTTTCCTCAAATTATGGCTTTTCCTCACATGAAAAGACAGAAGAATATTCACCATTACTGCTCCCTCTCCCTTGTGGGCTATTGATATATTTTTTTGTTTAAGGGCACTGTTTTAAAGTTCAGTCCTTTTTTTGCAGGCAGTTGCTGTGTCAAGAAAACATGCAGCTCAGATACTGGGAAAGCAGGATTAATTACTCGTTTTGGCCATGCAGTGTTTATTTAGGAGCGAGCTAATGGATTTTGTTTCTGGATGAAACTTGGGGTTTTTTATTAAAGGAATGGAAGGTGGGTTTAGATATGCACGGTCATGTGATAATGTGGTTAGTGGGAGGAGCAAGGTCTCAAACAAGGATTCTGTGCTGGTTTAGTTTCAGTTTCGAGTTCAGTTTCTGGCTGGGGTTGTTTAAAGACAGATGTCTGCAAGCTACTCTGAAAATCAAAACCTCTCTGAAAGCTTCAAGGGGGTTAACTCAATTTATAGCAAGTATGCCTGGGTTTGCTAACTGTATTTAAAATGGCATTTGAGTCTAAGCGGATTGCTGCTTATTTGGAACTGAAATAGTGATATATTAGAAATTAGAGTTGTTTCCTTTCATTTTTTATCTATTGTTCAAGTGTGAAAAGTTAAGCTGCCTCAATTTATTAGTGTTATATTTAAACTCTGTTATGAATAAAGCTTGTTTTGTAAAAGATCCCTAATTTGTCAGTAGAACTACCCCTGGAATGAAGCATCCTTTCCTCACATTTATGCCAAAATAGAAAAATTGTTGGGCTCTAGCCTGGCTTCATAATTTACCTTGACATTTAGGTCCATGACCCTAACACCCTGCAGCACCATTCCGGCCTGAACCACTGTGCCCCTGTGCCCCCCCCCCCCCCCCCCCCCGAACAACCGACCCGCCCTGAGAACCAAGTCACAGGGTGCTTCAGAGTGGTACACCTCACCCTCTAATGCATTCAGACCAAGTGGACAGACCTCCCTGCCTTGACCAGTGAGGCCCCAGGCACACATGCACTTATACCAATAAGCATGATGAGGAGATCACTAAACCTTCAGTGGCATTGAATCCAAGTCCAGTGCACCATGTTGTGCCACCTGTGGCCATGCCTTCTTTGTAACATGAGGTGGCCTACTCTTGCCATTCCTGGGCATCATGACTTCACACCTGTCACTGGCCTCCTCTATATATTTGTTCAAGTACTCATTTGAGAAAGGGGTGGGGGACAGAGTGTCCATTGGATCTGTCCTCACACCTATGTTCCCATCGGCTGCTGAGGCCATTGCCGTGGAACAGAATCCTTTTTTCTATCGTTGTAGCCAGCTCCCTCAGTTTCTCCAACCACCAGGAAGCTGTCTGTACACTTTTGATAGATCTGCTGGGTGCCCGTTGGATTCGGCGCGTGACTTGTTCCCGCCCCTACTTGCATCATACCAACCCAAGGATGCATTTCATGCTGGGTGAGCCTTAATTCCTTCTCCTATCCCCTTACTCTTCCCTCTCCTCAAACCCTCACTTATCCTGGTCATCTCCCTCTTTCTTTTTGGAAAGACTCAAGTTCCACTATGAAGACAGGTGAGCAAATACCAAATGAAATTGGGATAAAATAAAGAAAGGGGATAGATAAGTGCAGCTGTCAGACGGGGTGTTTTGATATGCAAATAAGTATACCAGAGAGAAAAATACCTGTTTACCTGTGTGACTAGGGGAAAACAATGGGGTGTAGAAGAGGTGACTTCAGAGTAGTGAGATAAGGGATTTGGCACTTATGTGCTAAAGCCAGTTGCACAGAGTGGGTAACATCAAAGGGAAAAAAATGATATATCCATAGAAGGATAACTGGAGAAAGGGATACAGTGGAAGCAGCTACCATCACATCCACATCAACTGCAGAAAGCAGGCTCTCTCGAAAACAAGTTATTGCTCAAACTAAGAAGATTATTCCCTTGCTGAAACTGAAGATGGCTTTCCTAAGCATAGACAAATGACCTGTAGGCAGTAATTATTTGCTTGATTTAGCTCATAGCGGCGTTTCTCAGAATTCAGGAAACATAGTTAGCTGGGAACAAGGGGTAACTTCATGAGATGATGTGTTTGTGTAGCCATCAGTGTAGTTCAGTGCACTGTATTATAGTTCTTCTTGTTGTGTGTTTTCTTTCAGGTTAATAAATATTCTTTATTAATTGATAATAATAAAGTCCACAAACCGACTGGACTGTTTCTCCCTGGTTTGCATATTTATTCTCTCAGTATACCCCAAATCGAAAATATCCACCACCAAGACCTGATGCAGAGGGATCTGTTTGTGAATTGTAGAAAGTCGGTATGCAGGTGCAACATGTAATAAAAAAGGCAAATGGGATGTTGGTATTTATTGCAAAGGGACTGGAGTATAAAAGTAAAGAAGTGTTGTTGCAATTGTATAGGACATTGGTGAGACCACATCTGGAGTATTGTGTCCAGTTTTGGTTTCCTTATTTGAGGAAGAATGTGGTGGCATCGGAGGCAGTTCAGTGGAGGTTCACCAGATTGATTCCGGGGATGAAAGGGTTGACGTATGAGGAGAGATTAAACAGTTTCGGCTTATACTCGCTGGGGTTTAGAAGGATGAAAGGGGATCTGATTGAGATATAAAATTTTAAAAGGGATTGATAAAGTAAATGTAGACCAAATGTTTCCCCTTGTGGGGAAATCTAGAACAAGAGGTCACAGGAATAGGTTGAGAGGCAGTAGATTTAAAACTGAGATCAGGAGGATCTACTTCTTGCAGAGGGTGGTGAATTTGTGGAACTAACTGCCCCATAGCACGGTGGAGTCTGAATCATTGAACGGTTTCAAGAAATAGATATATTTCTGATTAAAAAAAAGGATATAGGGAATAGGTGGGGAGGTGGATTTGAGACCAGGAAGAGATGATCTGATTGTATGGTAGAGCAGGCTTACCTCTGCTCCTAATTCCTATGTTCCTATATTCCAAGTTGCCCTTCTGGGTTTTGCGATACCCTCACATTTAACATCAGCAGGTTTCTAAAGACTGTAAAGTTTAAAAACATTGGTTTGCTTACATAAAATTTGATGGATGTATTAGAGGATAATGGAATGACAAAGGCAAGAAGAAGTTGGATTATTCAGTTTGGGATGATTGTGTTATTGGAAGGATGTGCGTTAATTCATCTCCTTCACACTGTCAGACAGAGCAACTCCTCCAAAGGGACTTGCCCCCTGAATGATCAGTATTCACCATTTAAACAAGGATACATTTTGAAATCAACATAAAAGAGGCCTGCTTTTTAAAAATAATGAAAAATTCTTCACAATAGATCGAATTTTGCAGACCAAGAAGTATGGTCTACCTGCAAAGACTTTTAAATCAGGTGCATTTCAAGCCTGGGGTTACTTATGAAGGAGAAGGAGCCCAATTAAATAGGACTGTGTTCCAAACCAGTTTGGTTGTTATGGAAGATTTGTCACTGATTACCACTTGAGGACACTGAAAGCTGCTATTAAATCAATACAGTTACAGCAAAGATAGATGACGACTGAGGAATATTAATCCTTTCCTTTGTAACGATTTTGCACTCTGACAGCGAACTTAGTGCAGTTACACATCACTTCTCAGCTTGTATAAATAAAGAATCCTGACATATGTAATTTTAAACAGAGAGCGACTGACATTAAAAAAAAAATGCATAATGGGATAGCGCACACAGTTTCACAAGACTGTAGGGTCTCCTTCCAAATGAAAGTCTCCGCCACTGATTTTAATCTCCCGCTCCATCATCCACATGGCAACTGATTAATCTGATTTTATTGAATCAACCTGGGGAGGGGGGATCAAAGAAAATGCTAAACAATGAGCTGCGAAAAAAAGAACAATGAGAAAATTATTGCAGCAAAGTCACAGACAATCTTAGGATGGGGGAGAATTAAACGGATGAAGGCATGTGCAGGATAAAGGGAATTAAATGAAGAAAAGGTAGAATCTTAAAAGAACAAGACAGATTTGCTGGACTGGTGGACTGACATTGCTTAGCATGCAAGGTGTGATCAGCAGATATCAATTACGATATTGATTGGTGTCTTCTGAATATACATCATCCAGGCGATCCCAGTTATGTCTGCAGAGCATGTTCCTCTCCAACCACTTAAAATTGATATAACCTTGCCCTGCAGCTTGTAAGAAAAAATATTTTCAACATATTTCTTTGGTATTCAGGGGTTAGTTGTGATGCAGTGTTGCCATGGCAAAGTATCTTGTAAGGAGAAGATACAAAAATAATGTGACGGGTACCACAATTGAATTTGTTTTTAAAAAAATTGCATGAGACTAAAACCAAAAATAAAACTCTAAGAGGAGTGAAAATGCTCAGGCTGCAGCAGTTGTAGCTTGTCGCTCATTACAACATCAAGCATCACAACTGCTCTTAAGAGTTCAGATGTTTAGATTACACCCGGTAGTTCCAGTGGACTTAACAATGAAGTGAAAGCAAAAGCTACATTAAAGCAATAGGACCACTGCTGGAAATCTGAAATAAAAACAGAAAATGCTGCAAATATGCAGCAGGTCAGCAGCATCGATGGAATGAGAAACAGAGCAAATGGTCAGAATCTTCTGCCTCTGCTAGAGGTGAGGAAGGAGGTGCTGGGAGCCTGAAAATTAGGTAGGTTGGTGTCGACACTGATACCCGATGACTTCCCACTTCCACCAGTCGTCAGTTCTAGGCAGAGAGGCCCATGGTTGATCTTTCTGCCCTGCCTCCTTTCAACCTCATTCAACGACCGCTTAAAGGCTTCTTCTCGCCTCTAATGCAACCGCTTCAGTTCCAGGCTGGTTTGCCGAAATGCAGCCTCATCACTGGTTAAGTTCTGGGGTGTTGCATGTCAGCCGGAGTGGGGGGGGAGGCAGAGGGTTCCCTCGATCTGCACTAATCTGTGCATGATCGAGGGTATGGATATGGGGCAGGGGGATGGCTGCTGATGACCCTCAAGGCCCCCCCTTTCCTTTTGACCCCAACCCTGCGAAATCCCACCTGTTCCACACTTACCTTTGTCCTGCGTTGCTATGCAATGCTGGGACTTGGGGTGGTGGGGGGATGCGGGCACGGGGTTGGTTGGACCAGCCGCAGCCATGGCATCCTCCTCAGGATGGATGCCAAATGCAAGAGCTGCCAGCCACTGATTGGTCAGGGTGGGACTTCCTTATTAAAACCCGGATGGGTGTCTCGCCGCTTTTCTCAGGCTGTGCACGAGGCACCACTGAGAACGGGAGTTTCCGGCCTACTTTTCAGGCATGTGACCTTCTATCAGAACTAGGAAAAGTTTGGAATGCAAGAGCTTTTAATCAAGTAAAAGGGAGAAGGGCGGAAAGGGAATAAAAAGGAAGGTCTGTGATAGAGTGCAAGATGGGAGAGACTATATGACAAAAGTATTGGCAATGCAGGACCAAAGAGAGTGATAATGGGACTAGTAAATTAGTAAAAGATATGTGTAGAGGAGGTGTGATTGACAGGAGGATGAAACCTGGTGTCCAAAAGCAAAATAAGAGAAAAATAAAAATAAAACTGAAAACTGCAAAGAAGAAGGAAACAAAATGGGAGCCGAGATTACAGCCTGAAATTGTTGAACACAAACCGTCTATAGAAGAGTCATGTGGACTGGAAACATTTAGATGTAAGTTTAAGGCACCTTGAGCACAACAGGGGTGTGTAGTGAGTGACGTTATTTGCATTCATTACTTTAAATTTTATGTTAGGTTTGGTACATTGCTGTGTGCTGTGTGAGGTCACAAGGGGATTGTGATTGGTGGGGTGGAGCTCACTCAGCTCAACAACTCACACAATTGTCCAAATATAAAATAAAAATTAATATTTATTTAAAGGTCTTCAGATACTCAGCCAAACAGAAAAGAAAGGACATAAACACCTAACTCTTCTTTGAGCTTAACCTTACACACAATTTTTCCCTATTTAAACCCAGACTGCTAATCCATTTCCCAGGGAAAACTCAACACACAGTATCCAACATCGACAATCTTTCAGGAGGGCAAGGCAGAGACAAGGTCAAAGTGCAGATGAGAAGGTCAGATAACCAGAGCGGATCCTCATAAAAGTTGTTGTTCATGTCCAACAAGTTTTCAAATATGGTCCCATATATAATAGAACAATTAATATTCTTATAAAGACTTGTTAAGGGCCCTCGAAAAATGTTACTGTTCTTGTTACCATACTCTTAAACTCCGAGTTTTCCTAATACAGTAGTAAATAATCATTCAGTTCTATCCAGTTTCCTGTATCTTCCAGGATAAGCACACTGAGTTTAAAGTATCGCAGAAATAAGTGTTGATTAAATTTTGAGAACAGGACCATGTTTCCAAGAGAATTAGTTCTTAGTCTATTTGTTCTATTTTTAAAAGTTAAGTGCATCCTTAAAAGTGGATGGCTGAAATGTGCAGCAACTAGTTTGGAAGCCGCAAATGTGAGCTGATGTCTTATTGTTTGTGCCTTCAGATCATTGGAAGTGAATTCTCACAAGCCCCCATATTGTGAGAATGCAGTCATATTGTCAGGAACATGGAAATTGAAGGCGAGACGTTTCGCAGGAGCAAATTTAAAATCACTCACCCGCCACAAGATTAAGTTTCTGTAAGTGTGAAGAGAGCTCCAGAGCTCAGGGAAACTTTTACTCCTCCCTTCCATTATTCCTACTGTCTCAGCACGGTGGCACAGTGGTTAGCACTGCTGTCTCACAGCGCCAGGGACCCGGGTTCGATTCCTCGCTTGGGTCACTGTCTGTGTGGAGTCTGCACGTTCTCCCGTGTCTGCGTGGGCTTCTTCTGGGTACTCTGGTTTCCTCCCACAGTCCAAAGACGTGTGGGTTAGGTTGACTGGCCGTGTTAAATTGACCCCAATTTCAGGGGGATTAGCAGAGTAAATATGTGGGGTTACGGGGATAGGGCCTGGGCGGAATTGTTGTTGGTGCATGCTCGATGGGCCGAATGGCCTCCTTCTGTACTGTAGGGATTCTATGATTCTCCCACCTTTACTTCCCTCTATTCCTTCCATCCATACTTTTTCCCCTCCTTTCCTTTTCTCCTTTCATCCATTTTTTCCATTTCACCCTTCATATTTTGCTTTCCTCCACTAATTTATTCATCGCCCACTTTCCCTTGTTCCATTGGTGGGTAGCATCCAATTTCTGAACATCTGTAAGATGAATCAGATTTTTAAAAAATACGCAAACTTGTTGGAACTCAACTCAAAACGAACTAAAGTTGGGTTAATGCAATGAGTTTGGATCATAAGATAAAAGAAATAGCAGTGGAAGTAGGCCATTTGGCCCAATGAGCCAGCTCCACCATTCAGTAAGATCATGACTGGACCTGATTGTGGTCTTAATGTCACTTTCCTTCCTGCCCCCCCATAACCAATGTGGAGGGGGGCAGGACGGAAATCCGGTGCTGGGAGACGCGTGGAGGACCGGATGCCCAACGCGAATTGCGGGAATCGGCCGGCACTCGAGTCGGCCGCTCGCTACAAAAGCATCACAGCAGGATGGGAGAATCGCCCCCCTCTTATTTTTAAACAGTGTGCCCTTGCCCTAGATCCCACAACAGGGAAACATCCTTTCAGTATCTGCCCTGTCAAGCCCCTTCAGAATCTTATATGTTCTGATCACAGTATTTGGCGAGACAAAATAATATTTTGTATGGAGTCACTTCCACAGAATTTGCTTCTCTCCTCTGGTGCTGATATTAATTTGACACAATATTCAGCAGCTAGTATTTAGTATCGTTGGCCCCCAGGTGGTGGGAACAAGAGCAGTGGCGGGAGTTGGGGGTGGGCTGTAAAATAGTGCGGAGCTCCACCGCTGTCCCATCACCAGAGAGGTGTCAGTACCCTGATAGGTTGCTCGCCCCATGAACATGGGCAGTGAATGTACATAATCAAGGGCCCAAATACAGGCCATTTGAAGGGCTGCTGGCAGCTTGCCCCACAGAGCGAACTGCAGGCATGAAAGCCAGCGCCTGCAGCTAAAGTGATCCCAATGGAAGGGTACGTTTTTTTTTTAAAGTTCAGTTTATTTATTAGTGTCACAAGTAGGCTTACATTAACACTGCAATGAAGTTATTGTGAAAATCCCCTCGTCGCCACACTCTGGCACCTGTTCTGGTACACTGAGGGAGAATTTAGCATGGCCGATGCACCTAACCAGCATGTCTTTCGGACTGTGGGAGAAAACCGGAGCACCCGGAGGAAACCCATGCAGACACGGGGAGAACGTGCAACCTCCACACAGACAGTGACCCCCAAGTCGGGAATCGAACCTGGGTCCCTAGTACTGAGAGGCAGCAGTGCTAACCACTGTGCCACCATATTGCCCCATGTCTTGTGATTGGTGGAATCTCTCCATACCAGCCCCCCTCCTCCCCTCAAGTCTTGACCATGTTGAATTTATTATTTCTACTTACCTGTCCTGGGGCACCTCCATTTTGAGGGGCCCTCGAAGTGTCCTGCCTGCTTTAGTACTCACATCACCCAGTAGCTCCTCTGATTGGGCCAGCCGCATCAAAAACTCACCAGCTGTCCTTAATTGGATAGCCGGTCCACCGGGCAGTCAATTAGGTGGCCACCTGCAATGAAATCACCAAACTAACTCCCTCAGATGGACTTAAAGTATTAACTCTGTTTCTTTCTCCATAGATGCTGCCTGACCTGTTGTTTTTGTTTTTATTTCAGATTTCCAGCATCCGCAGTGTTTAGCTTTTATTACTGTAGTGATGTTAACCAATTATTCTAGCTTCAAGTTGCTGCAGAGTACTGGAGATCTGGTGATTGTGCAAATTGATCAAGTTTAGTTTATAATAAAAACAGAAAATGCTGGAAAACCTCAGTAGGTGAAGAGATAATAGAGCCAATGTTTTGAGTCAGGATGACCCTTCGTCAGACCCTTCATCAGAAAAATATAGAAAGAGCTCCAATGAAGGGTCATCCTGACTCGAAACTTTGGCTCTAGTCTCTCTCCACAGATGCTGTCAAACCTGCTGAGATTTTCCAGCATTTTCTGCTTTGTTTCATATTCCAACATAGAGGCATAGAGGTTTACAGCATGGAAACAGGCCCTTCGGCCCAACTTGTTCATGCCGCCCAGTTTTTACCACTAAGCTAGTCCCAATGGCCTGCTTTTGGCCCATATCCCTCTATACCCATTTTACCCATGTAACTGTCTTAAAAGACAAAATTGTACCCGGCTCTACTACTGCCTCTGGCAGCTCGTTCCAGACACTCACCACCGACTGAGTGAAAAAATTGCCCCTCTGGACCCTTTTGTATCTCTCCCCTCTCATCTTAAATCTATGCGCTCTAGTTTTAGATTCCCCTATCTTTGGGAAAAGATGTTGACTTTCTACCTTATCTATGACCCTCATTATTTTATAGACCTCTATGAGATCACCACTACACCACCTACGCTCCACGGAAAAAAGTTCCAGCCTCTCCTTATAACTTAAACCATCAAGTCCCGGTAGCATCCTGGTAAATCTTTTCTGCACTCTTTCTAGTTTAATAATATCCTTTCTATAACAGGGTGACCAGAACTGTATATAGTTCGCAGTATTTTGCATTTATTTTCATTTATAATAATTTGTTTGTTGAATTGAAATGCCATAAAACAAATATTGCTTTAAAAAAAAGATTCACAAATCACTTTCGATACCAAAAGGTGGATTGCAAGAATAGTGAGCCCAATATCCCAAATCTACCTTAAAGTAACCAAACCAAAATCTTCAGACTCTTCATCCAATTAATGAACAAATGTTCTCATTTTGTTGAGATCTTTTCCCAGAAGAGTTTCCAGATGTATGTCAATCAGTTCAAGGTAATCAACCCACCTGGTCACGGAACAAGTTGTTATGATGAATCTGCAATGGGTTTTTTACCAATTTGAATTTCCTCACGAGATGTGAAATGGAAATTTCTAACAGAAACGCAGTTTGCAAGATATTTATTCTTTTGACTTTTTGCATTTCATTTCCAAATACTTCTGTAACCAATGGTGTATAATTAATTCATGTTTATTTAACAGTAGATCTTCCAAGGTATTACTTGTGTTGAGTCAAGACCATTTTCTGTTCTATGATAATAGGATCATTCATGCTTTGTTGGGGATAACATCAGGTTGACTGATTTACAGTTACTCAAAATGTCAAATTCCATTTTAATTTAATGGCTGTTATGAAATTGGGACTGTTTTAGATACCTTTTTTGGTTCAGTGGTAACATTTATATAAGCAATCCCACGTTACCTTACACCTGAGGGCGGCACGGTAGCACAGTGGTTAGCACTGCTGCTTCACAGCTCCAGGGTCCTGGGTTCGATTCCCGGCTCGGGTCACTGTCTGTGTGGAGTTTGCACATTCTCCTCGTGTCTGCGTGGGTTTCCTCCGGGTGCTCCTGTTTCCTCCCACAGTCCAAAGATGTGCGGGTTAGGTTGATTGGCCAGGTTAAAAATTGCCCCTTAGAGTCCTGGGATGCGTAGGTTAGAGGGTTTAGCGGGTAAATATGTGGGGGTAGGGCCTGGGTGGGACTGTGGTCGGTGCAGACTCGATGGGCCGAATGGCCTCCTTCTGCACTGTAGGGTTTCTATGATTTCTATGATTTCTACATGCACACAGAGGTTGGGATTTTCCAATCCCGCTGTGGCCAGACCCGTTGCAGGGGTGCAGCAAGTCAGCCAAAAGTCCACTGACTTTCGGGCAGGACTGGTTGATCCCTGCGATGGGTGGGCAGAGCTGGAAAATCCCAGCCAGAGCAACCTAAGGAAAAAATGATAGCAATCCTTGTGGTCCAGTATGAATATTCATGGCTTTCATGGAAGTATTTCTTCAGATCCTTCAATGCAGCATTGGTCAAATGAGACAAAGAACGGAGGTTTGAAATGCCAACCTACTTTATTTCACAACCACAGGGCATGGCGAGAGTGATGATTAAATTCATTTCTATTAATCAATACAGGTTATGTAATAAAATCAAATAATGAACACACCATGCTTCCCCAACATCAGTGAATCATCTTATTTAACGCAAGGAAGATCCACTCCTTACATTCTCCTGTCTTTCTTTTGTTTGCTGACAACCAGAGCAATATCCTGTTACTAAAATCTCTTTTAAGTATCTCCTAATGTTTGTTCTTTTATCTCCCATTTCAGAGACCAACAGATCAAGTGGATTTCAAAAACATTTGAACTTTTGGACGGCAGATTGGTGAGTCTGCTGGAGGCTGGGCCTTCCCGGCAGCTAAGAGGCAGAGATATTCTATGACCCATTGCCTCATTTAACTAGTATCTGGAAGTGATCCATCCCTAATTGACCTTCCACGTAGCTCACCAGAAACTTGCAGCATCAGTAATACCTGAGGGATAGACTTGGGCTTTGGTAACACTGGCAAATTTCCTTAGATTACGGCAAAACGATTATGGATGTTCTGGTGTTTAATAATAAGGCTGTGGGACGGCTGGAGTTTGACAGTATGGGATTGCTGAAATCATTAGGGAAAGACCTAAGTTTTTTTCAGAACTGCAGACAAAACTGTTGTCCACATCCAGTCAGGAATGGTGGTGGACAATTAAACTATTCACTGGAGGAGGAGGCTCCACAAACAGTCCAGAAACATCAGTGCAAAAGATAAGGCATTTGCAACACCCTCAGCCAGAAAAAGTGCTGAGTGGGTGATCCATCTTGCCTCCTCTTGAGGTCCCCAGCATTACAGATACCAATCTTCAGCCAATTCAATCCACTCAGAATGATGTGAAGAAACGGCTGAATGCACTGAATAATGTGAAGGCTATGGATCCTGACAATAATCCAGCAATAGTACTGAAGACTTGTACTCCAGTACCTATCGTGCCCCTAACCAAGCTTTTCCAGTACAGCTATAACACTGGCATCTATCCAGAAATGTGGAAAATTGCCCAGGTATGTCCTTTACACAGAAAACAGAACAAAGGCAATCAGGCTAATTAATGTCCCATCAGTCTCATCTCGATCATGAGTAAAGCGGTGCTTAGCAATAACCTGCTCACTCAAGCTCTGTTTGGGTTCTGCCAGGGTCACTCAATTACTGACCTTATTAAATCCTTGGTTAGAACATGGACAAATAAGCTGAACTTCAGAAGTGAGCTAAAATGACTGCCATTGACATCAAGGCAAAATATGGTCGAGTATGGCATCAAGCGCCATAAGCAAAACTGAAGTCAATGGGAATCAAGGGAACCGCTCTTGGCTGCTTGAAGTCATCCCTGACACAAGGGAAGATGGTTGTGATTGTTGGACCTCAGTCATCTCAGTTCCAGGACATCAATGCAGGAGTTGCTCAGGGTAGAGTCCAAGGCCCAACCATCATCATTCAGTTGCTTCATCAATAACTATTGCTCCATCATAAAATCAGAAGTGGGGATGTTCACTGATAATTGCACAATGATCAACACCATTCACAACGGATACTGAAGCAGCCCATGTCCAAATGCAGCAATAGCTGGACATTATCCAAGCTTGGGCTGACCAGTGGCAAGTAATGTTTGTGCCACACAAGTGCCAGGCAACGACTATCTCCAACAAGAGAGGATCTAACCATCACCCCTTGACATTCAGTGGCATATCCATCGCTGAATCCCTGCTATCAACAACCGGAGGGTTATCATTGACCAGAAACTGAACTGGACTAACCATATAAATACTCTGGTTTCAAAAGCCAGTCAGAGGCTAAGAATCATATAGGGAGTAACTCACCTCCTGACTCCCCAAAGCCTGTTCACCATCTACGAGGTACAAGTCAGCAGTGTAATGGAATATTCCCCACTTGCCTGAATAAGTGAATTTCCAACAACAATCAAGAAGCTCAATACCATCCAGGACAAAGCAGCCTGCTTGTTTGGCATCACATCCTCAAACATCCACTCCCTCCACCACCAATGCACAATGGCAGCAGTGTGTACCTCTACAAGGTACACTGCAGGAACCCACCAAGGCTTCTTAGGCAGCAGCTTCCAATTCCACAATAGCATCTAGAAGGACAAGGGCAGCAGATACATAGGAACACCACCTCCTGGACATTCTCCTCCAAGCTACTTACCATCCCATCTTGGAAATTTATTGATGTCCTGGATTAAAATCCTGGAATTCCCTCCCTAACAGCACTGTGGGTGTACCTGCATCGCATGGACTGCAGTGGTTCAAGAATGCAGTTTAACACCATCTTCTCGGGAACAATTTGGGATGGCCAAGAAATGCTGGCTTAGCCAAAGATGCTCACATCCCATAAAGGAATAAAGAAAAGTTGATGAAAGGTTATTGAGAAGAAAAAATATAAAAGGCACTATCAAATGTACAGGCTGTGAAAGTGTCTTGTGTAGTGTAAGGAGGCGTTCCACTTTATTAAATGGGTCACATAACGTATTTGTTTTTTAAATTCATGCTCTGGGAATTTGACCCAATGCCAATGAAGGAACAGCGATATTTTTCCAAGTCGGGGAGGTGCATGCCTTGGAGAGGAACATTGATACTTCCAGGCAGTTCACAAGAATATTGCAGTCCTTATCAATTGCAATATCCAACAGAGATAAGTAAATTTGGTGATATTTTATAATTAGGTGCATAAACTATTGCGCTCATGTGGAAATATTTATGGCTGAAAAATCTGATTGTATTGAAAGGAGGGAAATGAGAAAATAGCAGCAGAGAATTGTCCCTGTCTGATATGTTGATAAATACTTTTCTATCCACATAATAGGATAACCAATAATTTTTCTTTGAATCTGGCTTATCCCCGCACGGCCAATGGGGAAAAGTATAGTACCAAGTGCTCCACATGCACTGCAACTGCAGAACAATCAGATTTATTAACTATCAGTAAGTGTTCAAATTTGGGTCAAAGGGGAACCAGGAATCAAAAATTTATCATGAATGGCTGGATCATACCTTCTGAAAAAGATATTTTGCCTCATTAAGTGAGCTGTAAGTTGATGCAGTCTGCACGAAGCAATACTCGGCATACTGAACCTATTTTCTAAATAAATATGCTTAATAAAGTCAGAAATCAGGCAACGATAATAGTCTTTTAAATACACCATTCTTCAAAATCTGGGCCAGATATTTGCTTTTGACACCAATGACTTTGCTCAGTCAAATATTATTAAAAACAAACGATAATATTTTGCTTATCTACAACTACAATGAAGATAAACTCTTCAGCAAGCTGCAGTTTTCATCATCCTGCATGAGTCTATAATGCAGCAATCCCCGTAACCTTAATTTGAAAGAGAATATCTTTAGTAAAATTTTTAAAACTGTAACGTGGATGTTTTAAAATGATCTGGCTGTACTATGAGTTGTTCCAATGGTCTGTCATGGGGTGCTGAAATGCACCATCACATTGATTAGCTTTTTCTTGAGGCATTAATATAGTGATTACTTACGAAACATGGTCATGTACTGCTTTGGGTTGAGATTCCAGTGGCCCCAGTTTGTTCGGTAACCATGGAGATTTGCATAATCGTCAAAATTGTATGCTGGCTCTGTCCCAAATGTGTCAATCACCCGGATCCTGCATCTGAAGATCAGAACAAAAGTGTAAAAAGTTAATGCTGTTGTGTGGATCCGAAGTGAAAACTCTGTACAAGTGACTTCCAGTTCAGTTAGGCACATACACCTTCATCAACAACACTTTCATCAGGAACACCAAATAACACATCGCCTATTGATTCGTTCAGGAAGTATGCGTGATGAAGTCGCTGCATTTGCTAGAAAATATTAAGAAATTTTAGTTTTCCTCAGTGGAACACAAATCGCAATGCATAGCTCAAATTGTTCATGTCTGATGATATCTGGAAAATGGGTCTTTCTTTGTTTCACTTGTTAAAAAGTACAGATAAAGGGAGGGGCTTTCCTTTTCTGTCTGTTCAATCCTAAATGTTGTACTCTATTGGGGAAATGTCTTTTTGTGGGGGAGGCAGGGGTAGGGTGGGTGTGGAGGTGTGGAGGTGGGGGGGCGGGGGGGGTGTAAAATCTGGTGTCTTTACCTAGTCTGGCCTATATGTGACTCTAGGCCCATAGCAGTGCGGTTAGCTGTTCACAGCTCACTGGAGAAGCCAAGAAAGCAACTCAGTTGTACAAAAGCTATACAGAGAAGTTGAAAATAAAAACTGGCATTCCCCTGGGCATCAACCTGGGCACAGGAGATGATAACAGTGCATTCTGCCCAGTTGAACCTTCTTAGACTATCTGGGGACTTGTGAAGCTGTCTCACAGGCTAATCAAGCAACAATCAGACAGAGTCATACTCACTGAATCATAACTTAGAGCTAATGCCCCAGACTCCTCCATCACTATTCTTGGGTGTGTCCTGTCCCAGCAGCAAGGCAGAATAATATGCAATCAGGAGGGAGTGTCTTTGTGGGTCCTCAGTATTAAATCTAGGTCCCTGGGATTCACATGGTACCAGGTCAAACCTGGGCAAGAAAACCTCCTGCTGATTATCACCTGAGAGCTAAAACATAGAATTCCTACAGTGCAGGGGAGGCCATTCAGCCTGCACCGAATCTCTGACAGGGCATCTTTCCAGGCCCTGCCCTATCCCCGTAACCCCACACATTTATCCTGCTTATCTCCCTAAGCCACACATCTTTGGACACTAAGGGGCAATTTTAGCATGGCCTATCTACCTAATCTGCACACCTTTGGAGTGTGGGAGGAAACTGGAAAACCTGGAGGAAACCCACGCAGGCATGGGGAGAATGTGCAAACTCCACACAGACAGACACCGAAGGCTGGAATCAAACCCAGGTCCCTGGCACTGTGAGGCAACAGTGCGAACCACTGTGTCACTGTGCCAGCCTACCTCAGCTGATGAATCAGTAACCCTCCATTTTGAATGCCACATGGAAGCATCAATTAAGTTAGCGAGGACGCAGAATATATACTGGATGGGGGACTTTAATGCCCATAATCGAGTAGTTCAGTAACACCAGTATTGACTGAGCTATCCAAGTCCTGAAAGACAAATCGAGCAGACTGGGTCTGCGGCAGGTGATGAGAGTACCAACAAGAAAACATACCTCTTGACTTTGCCCTTGCCAACCTGTTGCATATGCATCCTACAGTATAGGAAGGAGTGACAACTGCATAGTTCTTCTATACACAAAGACACATCTTCACACTGAGGATAGCATCCATTGTGTTATGTGGCACTACCACTGTGCTAAATGTGACAGATTCAGAACATACGTCAAACTGGGCATCCATGAGGCACAGTGGGCCATCAGCAGCTGCAAAATTCTATTCATCCACATTCCATAACCTCCAGGCCAGGCATATTCCCCACTCTACCATCACCATCAAGTCAAAGAATCAATGCAGGTTCAGCCAAGAGTGCGGGAGAGCATGCCAGGACAAACACCAGGCATGCTGAGAAGTGAGGTACCACCCTGATGAAATTAAAACACAGGTACATGCATGCCAATCGGCAGAAACATGCAATAGACAGAGATCAGCAATCCCACATGGTTTGAATCAGGTCAAAGCTCTGTATTCCTGCCACATCCAACCGTGAATGGTGGAGAACAATGAAACAACTAACAAGAGGTGGAGACTCAACTAATATCTCCATTGCCAATGATGGGTATTTATTGGATGACATCCAAAGGAAGGCACGTGATAAAAGATAGGGGGAACCTGGGTTTATGTCTATTTCCACAGCTAGTTTTTCCTGGATCAGGTTGTCAGCCTGTCTTCAGATGTTATAGCTTGAGGAGCTGTCACTCCACATCAAGCAAGATCAACTAGGAGGCTCTGCTGCCCATGCCTCCTGCCAATAGGCATAGGATTTACAGGTTGATAATCAACGTTCAAGTCCTGGAGTGGGACTCGAACCTGGAGCTTCTGAATCAGAGGCAGGGAGATTACCCATTGCACCACAAGAGCTAAGCCCAGCACATCAGTGCAAAAACATTTGCACCCAACTTCAGCCAGAGGTGCTGAGTGGAACTTTCTAATTTCACAGAGGGTTTGAGTAAAGGGGTACTGAAATCTTGCTTCAATTGTATAGAAACATAGAAAATCTGAGTGGAGTTGGCCCATCAAGCCTGCTCCGCCGTTCTATGTGATCACAGTTAATCCTCAATCAATAAACCCTTGGTTAGACTGCACCTGGAGTACTGTCTGTCATTTTGGTCCCCTTACCTTAGGAAGGATATTATTGTTCTGGAGGGACTGCAACAAACGTGTACCAGATTGTTCCAGGGATGGAGGGATTGTTTTGTGAAGAGAAATTGGGGAAACTGGGTCTGTATTCCTTAGAGTTTTGAAGAATGAGAGGTAACCTCTTTGAAACCTACAAAATACTTAAAGGAGTAAACAGGGTAGATGCAGGAAAGATGTTTCCCTTCAAAATAACTTCAAAATAAGAGGGAAGCCACTTGTGAATCTTTGGAAATCTTTACTCCAGATTGTTCTGGAATCTCAGTCATTGAGTATTTTTAAAGCAGAGATTGACAGACTTCTAAATACTAATGACGTAAAGGTTTTTTAGTGATAGTGTGGAAAAAAGGCACTAAAAGTGGATGATCAGCCATGATCATATTGAATGGAAGAGCAGGGTGCATGGGCTGAATGGCCTACTCCTGCTCCTATAGATTATCCATCTTGGTCTCCTCCTGAGGTTCCCAGCATCCCCTCAGATGCCGGTCTTTAGTCAATTCAGAATCAAAAAACAGCTGAATGCATTACACAACCAAGGCTATTGGCCTAGATAACATCCCTGCAGTATTACTGAAGACATGTACTATTCCTGTACAGCTGCAAGACAGGAAAATTGCTCAGGTATGTCCTGTCCAAAAACACAGGACAAATCCAATCTGATCAATTACCACCCTATTATAATGACTTTAATCGGGCAATTGAGGTGGGCCTGTTAGAATATGAACTCCCTGATTAAGGGCCAAATTGATGGGCCAATCAGAGAGCCTCTTTCTTTGTCTTTAACCAGGAATGTCAGTTCCTGTGGGACTCCCAGTGTAGACTGCAAACTGAAAGCACTCGGTATGCATTTGTCAGACATGTAAATAAAGGGATTTTGGTGAAGGGACTTCTGCCTCCAAAGACTTTTTACACCCGCCAGTCTACTCTCGATCATAAGCATAGGAAGATGCTATCAACATAATGTGGCACTTTCATAGAAATAACCTGCTCATTGATGATCAGATTGGGTTTTACCAGGGCTACTCAGCTTCAGAACTCATTACAGTTGTACACCAAACGTGGACAAAAAAGCTGAACACAACAGGCATGGTGAGTGTGGCTTGTCGTCAAGGCAGCATGTGACTATCAAGGAACTCTGGCAAAACTATGGGAATCAAGGGGGGAACTCTCCATTGTTTGAAGTCATGGGAGGCATAGTGGCACAGTGGTTAGCACTGCTGCCACACAGTGACACGGCTAGGGTTACTGTCTGTGTGGAGTTTGCGCGTTCTCTCCATGTCTGCATGGGTTTCCTCCGGGTGCTCTGGTTTCCTCCCATAGTCTGAAACACATGCTGGTCAGGTGCATTGGCCATGCTAAATTCTCCCTCAGTGTACCCGAACAGGAGCCGGAGTGCGGCGACTAGGGGATTTTCATAGTAACTTCATTGCAGTTTTAATGTAAGCCTACTTGTGACACCAATAAAATAAGTCAACGTACCACTACTAAGATGGTTGAGGTTATTGAAGAACAATCATCTCCGCCCCAGAACATCACTGTAGGAGTTCTTCAGGGTAGTGTGTCATTTCATCATTGATCTGCCTGCCATCCCAAGGTCATAAGTGGGGATGTTTGCTGTTGATTACACAATGTGCAGTCCTATTCACAACTCCTCAGAATCTGAAGCAGTCCATGTCCATATGCAGAAAGACTTGGACAATATTCAGGGCTGGGCTGATAGGTGGCAAGTAACATTCACACCATAATAGTTCCAAGTAATGACCATCTGCAAACACAGAGAATCTAACCCTTTTCCCTTTCAATGACATTACCATTGCTGAATCTGCCACCACCAATATCTTGGGCGTTACCATTGATCAGAAACTTAACTGGACCAGCCAAATAAATATTGTGGTTATAAGAGCAGGTCAGAGGCTGGGAATTCTGCAGCAAGTAAGTAACTTCCTGATTTCACAAATCCTGTCCACCATCTACAAGGCACAAGTCAGGAGTGTGATGGAATATTCTTCACTTGCCTGGATGAGTGCAGCTCCAACAACACTCAAGAAGTTTGACACCATCGAAGACAAAGCAACCTGCTTGAGTGGCAATCCAGCCACCAACTTAAACACTCACTTCATTCACCATCAATGTAAACTGGCAGCGTGACGTACCTTCCACAAGACGCATTGCAACTCCTCACCAAGGCTTGTTTGGCAGCATCTTCCAAACAAGAAACCTGTTCAGCAAGAAGGAAAAGGGTTGGCAGATGCATGGGACCACCACCACCTGCAGGTTCCCCTCCAAGACACACACCATCCTGACTTGAAACTAATGTGCATCACTGGTCACTTACCAAGGAGTCAAAAATCTGAAACTCCTTTCCTAATAGCACTGTTGGTATAACTGATTGGTTGCAGCAGTTCAAGAAAACTGTATTCTTTATTCGTTCATGGGATGTAGGCATTACTGGTTGGGCCATCATTTATTGCCCATCCCTGAGGATATTTAAGAGTTAACCATATTGCTGTGGATCTGGAGTCACATGTAGGCCAGATCAGGTAAGGTTGGCAAATTTCTTTCCCTCAAGTACATTAGTCAACCAGATGGGTTTTTACGACAATTGACAATGGTTTCATGATCATCATTAATTCCAGATTTTTATTGAATTCAAAATTCACCATCTGCCTATTCGGATTCGAACCTGGGTCCCCACGGCATTGTGTCCCCTGGGTCTTCAGATTACTAGTCCAGTGACAATAACACTACGCCACTGCCTCCCCAGATCATGACTGCTTTGTTGAGGGGAATTACGGACAGACAACAAAATAAACCAATAAACTACTGCAGTCACTTCAAGTTTATAATCTGAGGTAAAAGACCAAGAGCTTCTTGGGGTGTTTATGCTGGTCACACATGAAAATAATTGCGTTTCCCATGGCAATATTTAAGTCACACCATTAATATTATCTGTCAGCAGCAAATTTTGTTTTCTGCATCATTGCAGATTTGGAAAGGGGAGCGGGAACCAATTGTGTGTATAATCAATTCACTTTGAACTGAACTTTCCTGCAGAACAGGATAGAATTCTGAATGATTTTCTGATCAGTATGAAAACTACAAATCTGACACATTATTACCAAGACATAGGGTTGGGTGCCTCCTGTAAATGGACAATACAAAACCAAAGCAGAAGCAATCTAACCATGCTATCGTAGAATTAGATCAAGATAAATATCTTTTCTCTGCTAATATTTTAATAGCAAGAACAATGACAACATGGAAACATTCTTCTGTACAACACAGCTTTTTAAGCAATTGATGAACTTACAAGCTATGAGGCTTTTGGCTTTAGAGGCAAGTAAAATATATCCAAAACCATGAATTAAACAGTTATCAAAACAACTTGATTTAACTTATCAAATAGTGTCATAATTAGTAGAAGATAAAAGCCACTGGGATTCATTGGCCACAATTTTCCCATTCCGCCCGCCACTGGAATTCTAGCGGACGGTGGTTTGAGGGGGGTTGGGGGGGGGGGGGGGGGGCAGACCATGTTAAGGTCCATTGAAGTTGGGTGGGAATCTTCGGTTTTTAGGTGAGCACGGCCGGAGAATCCTACCCAATATTAACTCTAAATATCATGCTAATCTTCTCACTCAGCAAACACTGATGTAACACCTACTGGTGTTATGGCTATTGGAAATACCTGGTATGCTGGGTCCATTCATTTGTTTGAAGAGACGAGGAGATTGCACTGGTAGGAGTTTTAAAATGGTTCTCTTTTATTGAACAGAACTTAAAAAATTAACATGACAGAGCAGAAGAAGCGAATTTGGAGACTGTATTTTAAGCCAGTCCCTCTAACCGAATAACTGAGCTGAACTTGAACTGAACTGAACAGTCCAAAATCAAAATATATTTCAACTCTTATCTCATTATTAGAAGCACTTTTTGCATGCTGTCTCTATTTAGAAAAATAATCCTTGCAGCTACTGTTATGAGAAACTGTTGTTTGCCTGCATTGTGTACCCTTCAGGTATGTAGTCAATTTTTAGCTAACCCATCATGCCTTCTGATTCTACGTGTAGTCAAGCTAGCTACAATTGTTCAGCTTAGCAGAGTTCCCCCCTACAGTCTAGCATTTAAATGTAATTGTGCATAGGCAGAGGTATCTTAAAATGAAGTCTTTGCATAGACTGAAGCAAACAGGGCTAAGCATACACAGGATCCTTCAGGTGTCAGGACAGATATTGGATCTGCTGACCTTTAGAGGTGAACATTTATATTAATTCAAACTGCAGGTTTATGCACTGCAAACACACAGGGTCAAAAATGTGCTACAATTTCCAGAGAGACCAATAACTCTAAAAAGAGATTCAAACTTGCAGTAACTAGCAGAAAGAATGACATTGCAAAATTTCATGTTTTAAATCTTTTACTGTAACAAATGACTAAAAAAAACTATTGATTAAGCACTATTTTTTGTAGGAAACTCGTACTTTAAATAATAGAAAGTGATGCTCCCTTGTTATGCTTATCAACCATGAGATTCTCTATGGAATTACAGTCCTTTCAGCAAACAGTCCACAGTTGCTTCCAACTTCAAATGTGCTCCCGCATTCCTGTTTTGCAAAGTAGTAATTTGGTAGAAGTAGCAACACCTCCAGGTGCTTTCATCATTTTTAGAGAGTTTCTTAAAGCTATAACTAGCAGTAAAGCCAGTCCTGATTATGCATCTTCCCCTGGCCATACTGGGGTGAATCTTCTGGAATCCTTAGAAAGCTGCAAGATGCATCTCTTGTACTAGAGCATCTCCGTCCTGCATCCAGCTCTGATAACTCACAAAGCCAAGCAGCCAATTTTCTCTGCTGACCACACAAAGCTGTTGCCTGTCTGAGATTCAATAATTTGTAGGGAAGCCTGCAACATAGAACAGAGAAAAGCTACAGCACAAACAGGCCCTTCGGCCCACAGGTTGCGCCGAACATGTCCCTACCTACATGTGATAAATGACAATGTCTATAACCCTCTATCTTACTAACTTCCATGAACTTATCCAAAAGTCTCTTAAAAGACCCTATTGAATCCGCCTCCACCACCACTACCGGCAGCCAATTCCACGCACCCACCACCCTCTGTACCTACTCCCCAGCACCCTAAACCTGTGACCTCTTGTGGCAACCATTTCAGCCCTGGGTAAAAGCCTCTGAGAATCCACTCTATCAATACCTCTCAACATCTTATACACCTCTATCAGGTCACCTCTCATCCTTCGCCTCTCCAAGGAGAAAAGACCTAGCTCTCTCAACCTATCCTCATAAGGCATGCCACCTAATCCAGGCAACATCCTTGTAAATCTCCTCTGCACCCTTTCTATGGCTTCCACATCCTTTCTGGAATGAGATGACCAGAACTGGGCCCAGTACTCCAGGTGGGGTCTGACCAAGGTCCTATACAGCTGCAGCATTATCTCCCGATTTCTAAACTCAATTCCTCTATTGATGAAGGCCAGTATTCCATACGCCTTCTTAATCACAGCCTCTAACTGCGACGCTGCTTTGAGCGTCCTATGAACCCGGACCCCAAGATCCTTCTGATCTTTCACACTGCCAAGCGTCTTACCCTTAATATTATATTCTTTCATCCTATTCGACCTGCCAAAATGAACCACCACACACTTATCTGGGTTGAAGTCCATCTGCCACTTCTCCGCCCAGTCTTGCATCTTATCTATGTCTCGTTTCAACTGCTGACATCCCTCTACACTATCCACAACCCCACCAACCTTTGTGTCATCAGCAAACTTGCTAACCCATCCTTCCACTTCCTCATCCATGTCATTTATAAAAATCACAAAGAGCAAGGGTCCCAGAACAGATCCCTGGGGCACTCCACTGGTGACCGACCTCCATGCTGAAAAAGACCCATCTCCAACCACTCTTTGCCTTCTGTGGGCAAGCCAGTTCTGAATCCACAAAGCAATGTCCCCTTGTATCCCATGCCCCTTCACTTTCTCAATGAGCCTTGCATGGGGCACCTTATCAAACGCCTTGCTGAAATCCATATAAACTACATCTACCGCTCTTCCTTCGTCTATGTGTCTAGTTACATCTTCAAAAAATTCAATTAGGCTCGTAAGGCATGATCTGCCTGGGACAAAGCCGTGCTGGCTATTTCTGATCATACTATTCCTCTCCTGATGTTCATAAATCCTGCCTCTCAGGATCTTCTCCATCAAGTTACCAACCACTGAGGTTAGACTCACCAGTCTATAATTTCCCGGGCTATCTCTTCTCCCTTTCTTGAATAACGGAACCACATCCGCAATCCTCCAATCCTCCGGAACCTGTCCCGTCTCCATTGATGACGCAAAGATCATCGCCAGAGGCTCAGCAATCTCTTCCCTCGCCTCCCACAGTAACCTGGGGTACATCCCATCCGGTCCCGGCGATTTATCTAACTTGATGCTTTTCAAAAGCTCCAACACATCCTCTTTCCTAATGTCCACATGCTCAATCTTCTCAGTCCACTGCAAGTCTGCACTGCAACTACCAAGATCCTTTTCCACTTTGAATACTGAAGCAAAGCATTCATTGAGTACCTCTGCTATTTCTACCGGTTCTATACAGACTTTGCCACCGTCACATTTTGATAGGTCCTACTCCTTCACATCTTATCCTCTTGCTCTTAACATACTTGTAGAATGCCTTGGGGTTTTTCTTTATCCTGTCTGCCAAGGACTTCTCATGACCCCTTCTTGCTCTTCTAATTTCCCTCTTAAGTTCCTTCCTACTAGTCATATACTCTTCTAGATTTCTAACATTACCTAGCTCCCTGAACCTTTTGTAGGCTTTTCTTTTCTTCTTGACTGAATTCGTTACAGCTTTCGTGCACCATGGTTCCTGTGACCTACCATAACTCCCCTGCCTCATTGGAACGTTGCTGTGCAGAGCTCCAGTCAAATTTTCCTTGAAAATTTGCCACATTTCTTCTGTACATTTCCCTGAGAAAACCTCCTTCCAATTTATGCCTCTAATTTCCTGCCTAATAGCCTCATAATTGCCCTGCCCTGCCCTCATAATTCGGTCTGAGCGCTCCCCTTCTCTGTCACCTGCCTATCCTCCCTCCGACACTGTCTACAAGCCCCTTTTATTTTTAAGCTAACCTCCGCTCTCCCAGTCACCTCATTTTGATTCCCACCCCCCAACCATTCTAGTTTAAACACTCCCTGTAACCTTAGTAAACCTTCCCGCCAGGATATTGGTCCCCCTGGGATTTAAGTGAAACCCGTCCTTTTTGTACTGGTTGCACCTGCCCCTAAAGAGGTCCCAATGATCCAGGAACCTGAATCCCTGACCCCTGCTCCAATCCCTCAGCCACGCATTTATCCTCCACCTTAACCTGACCTCAAACAGTGGCTTCCTCTGCCACCTTGCCCATTGCAACATAAAACATATTTGCCTTGTATTCAGGTAGAAATGCTTATTAGTATATTTGGCCTTCATTCTCTTTCATCTTTCAGTTGACAGCACAACTCTTTGATTCATTACCTATAACATCTTTCTGAGACTTTAAGAGACTTAGAGTCTACCCATTGTGAATTTAGAGACTGCTGCTATAGTCTCCAAAAGTAAATATTATAGAAGAAGAATCATAGAATCTTGCACATTCTTCTCAGTTACACAATCCAAGCCTTCCTTTGATCTCTAACAATCAAACCATCCAAACTTACTGCCAGATAGGCTATAGAATGGGTCACATGACCTCCTTCATTTCACTCTAAATTTAAAGACACAGTTCCCATAATCTTATAAACCTCACAATTGTAACAAATCTTGTAGCTTCCAAGTGGTGTTATGCAGATTATGTCTATTACCCAGGGGCAGGGGTGCCACCAGCTGCATGGCCCACATGATTTTCCTCATTGATATCACTGAAGAGACCAGTCTGGGTTGCACAGGTAGCAGATTCAATGGAATCGACCTGGTCCACGTGGCACCACTTTGGAGCAGCATTACGCAAAGAAATCTTTAGCCCCTCAATGTTTTCATACATACTAAATACTTTTCATTGAAAGTTTATGCATCTGTTTTGCCCATTGGTGCATTCCAGAGTTGTTCACATGTCATTTATCACTATTTTAGGAGTAATATAGCTCAGGTCAGAATTTCCATTGACATTGATCTCCTAGATCCCAAACCACTACAAGCAATGGTTAGTATATAAAAACAATGTCAATAGCTCTCGTCTATAACACTCCCTGGTAGATTTTATCCTTCGGTATATAGTACATTATTTATAACTCCCTGGTATATAAATCATAGAGAAAACTGTTCAATTACACAGCATTCACTCTAGCATTTTTGTCTTCCTATCAATGGTAACATCATAAAGGTGTGCATTATAAAGCAATGAACACTTCTGCCACGACAAGTGGATGCGAGGTAACTTATATTAATGAGTTGAAGGTTCACAAGACTTGGCAAAAATTAATTGCTTTTCAGTTGATACAAACCAAGTTCACAGTGGTTTCAAACTTACTGACGCTGTCACATTTTTTTCCTCGCTTGCCATTTTCCTCCAATCCCTTGCCTGGAATTTGGCTACAACAGATATACGAATGGCTATTATTAATGTGTGTCCTGATGGCTGGTGAGATTCTTTGGTGACAATGGAGGGAGGTGGGGACATCAACACAGGACTGATCCTGCCTTCATTGAGTCATAGAGTCTTGGAGGTTTACAGCATGGAAACAGGCCCTTCGGCCCAACTTGTCCATGCCGCCTTTTTTTTAAACTCCTAAGCTAATCCCAATTGCCCACATTTGGCCCATATCCCTCTATACCCATTTTACCCAAGTAACTGTTTAAATGCTTTTTAAAAGACAAAATTATATCCGCCTCTACTACTACCTCTGGCAGCTTGTCCCAGACATTTACCACCCTCTATGGAAAAATTGGCCCTCTGCACCCTTTCGTATTTCTCCCCTCTCATCTTAAACCTATGCCCTCTAGTTTTAGACTCCCCTACCTTTGGGAAAAGATGTTGACTATCTAGCTAATCTATGCCCCTCATTATTTTATAGACCTCTATAAGATCACCCCTAAGCCTCCTATGTTCCAGAGAAAAAAGTCCCAGTCTATCCAGCCTCTCCTTATAACTCAAATCATCAAGTCCCGGTAGCATCCTAGTAAATCTTTTCTGCACTCTTTCTAGTTTAATAATATCCTTTTTATAATAGGATGACCAGAACTGTACACAGTATTCCAAGTGTGGCCTTACCAATGTCTTGTACAACTTCAACAAGACGTCCTAACTCCTGTATTCAATGTTCTGACTAATGAAACCAAGCATGCCGAATGCCTTCTTCACCATTCTGTCCATCTGTGACTCCACTCTCAAGGAGCTATGAACATGTATCCCTCGATCTCTTTGTTCTGTAATTCTCCCCAATGCCCTCCCATTAACTGAGTAAGTCCTGCCCTGGTTCGATCTACCAAAATGCATCACCTCGCATTTATTTAAATTAAATTCCATCTGCCATTCGTCAGCCCACTGGCCCAATTGATCAAGATCTGGTTGCAATCGGAGATAACTTTCTTCACTGTCCACTATGCCACCAATCTTGGTGTCATCTGCAAACTTACTAACCATGCCTCCTATCATCCAAATCATTAATATAAATGACAAATAAAGTGGACCCAGCACTGATCCCTGAGGCACACCGCTGGTCACAGGTCTCCAGTTTGAAAAACAACCCTCTACAACGATCCTCTGGCTTGTGTCAAGAACAGTAAGAAGTCTCACAACACCACGTTAAAGTCCAACAGGTTTATTTGGGTAGCACAAGCCACAAGCTTTCGGAGCGCTGCCTCTTCATCAGGTGTGTCAAGAAGCCAATTTTGTATATATTTAGATACCTCACCCTGGATCCTGTGAGATTTAACCTTATGCAACAAACTACCATGCAGTATCTTGTCAAAGACCTTGCTAAAGTCCATGTATGCAACATCAACTGCCCTCATCTACCTTCTTGGTTACCCCTTCAAAAAACTCAATCAAATTCACATTTACAAATGTACACTTTGCTGGACAGTGACCATGAATAAGAATAACATCTAGAGGGACATCAAGGCATTGGGGTAATGTCACTGGGCTAGTAATCCAGAGACCCAGGCTCATGCTTTTTGGACCTGAGTTCAAATCCCACCACAGCAGATGGTGGAATTTAAATTCAGTTAATAAACCTGGAGCTGAAAACAAGTCTCAGTAATGGCGACCATGATAACTATCATCAGTTCTTCTATAAACCCTGGTTCACTAATATCCTTTAGGGGAAGGAAATCTGCCATCCTTGTCTGATTTGTTCCACATGTAATTCCAATCCACAGCAATGTGGTTGACTTAATTGCCCTCTGAAATGGCACAGCAAACTATTCAGTTCAAGAGCTGTTAGGAGTAGCAACAAATGCTGGTCTTGCCAGTGATACCTACATCCCATGAATAAAAAAAATGATCTTCACTTTCTTGACTGCTTTGCAGATATAAATAGCAATCCCTATAGGCAAGACTGGGGGATTGAACCTACAATTTTTGTCTGCACAGTTCAGCTGGACATATTCATTGAGCCATTGGGAGATAGGTCTTGTCAGCTGTGTTTCTCATTTGGACATTGTCGTGAAGGGGTATTTTACCACAATTAGAGCAATAATACTTCAGCATCTCTGACATAAGAGCATGAACTTAAAATGATCTATGATAGGGTGACTTTGTGAAAAGCTCATGTTCAATTGTGGAGCTCTGAGCGGCAGCCGATATATGATTGATTAAAGAAAAACCTGTTTGCAGAATCTCGTAAATGCAGTGAAATATCCAGGAAGTCTGACTATTTTTTGAACATTACGAAATTCTGAATTGTTTCAATTTTTGGACAGACAGCTTTTGAAGTAATTTGTATTTTCTGCATTCCTGTGTTTAAAAAAAAATCACTTCAGGAACTTATTTCCTCACAGTGCATATCAATATTGATTTCAGCACAAGGGGGTAGTGTTGGATGGGTTATTAGCTGTTGGCATTCATCACATCTGGTAGACAAGATCCTGGTGTCCTATTGCTAACAATAGTGCTATAATCCCAGGCCTCTCCACACATGAGCAGTATAACTATAGGACACACTGATGGGACATTTGTGAACGCTGTCTAAGCTGTATTTAGCTCAGTGTTAAGGTCCATGTGCCGTGAGGGCTTGACATGATCATTGGGTGCAAGAAAATATTGTCCCACGTACCAGCGCTGTCACCCTTCCACACGAGGAACTCAAAATTCACGACAGAAAGAATAAGGAAAGGAAAAGTAAATTTGGAAAGGCCTGTGTGTCAGCAGTGCGCACAAAGATAAGTCATCAGACAGCAGATAATGATCAATTATCTCTCCGTTCTGAGACAATGGCAATTACCATCTTTTATTTAGCACTCAGCAATTGAATCAGTGCTTAAAAGAATGTTTAGCCACCAGTAAGCATTCACAGATGTCTATTTTATAAACAACGTCGTTCAAAATAGTAACTCATTCAGTGAAAGAATGTCAGTGAATTAGTGTAAATAGCTGACAAGAATTTTTCTCTTCCCACAGTGAATCCTTCCATGAATATAATCCCGGTTCCCCAAAGGAACAGTTTATCAGCAAAGTTACAGATTGCCCAGAATAATGTGTAACCAAATCCCTGGTCTGTCAGCTCAGCAGTGACCAATTGGCCCAGATACTAGGGAAGACAGTAATCTATTGGTAATGTCACTGGCCCAATAATCCATGGGCCCAGGCTAATGGGTTCAAGTCCCAAAACAGCAGCAGATGGGATGTAAATTCTATTAATTAATAAATCCCGTTCCACGTGAAATGTGTAATGCAAAAAACATTACACTGTACAAAAACAGAGGAGAATACAGGGACATCTCACTCCTTTATTCGGATGCTACTGGGACTTGATGGATTGAGTTATAAGGAGAGACTGGATAGGAGGCTGAAGGGTGATCTTATAGAGGTCTATAAAATAATGAGGGGCATAGATCAGCTAGATAGTCAATATCTTTTCCCAAAGGTAGGGGAGTCTAAAACTAGAGGGCACAGATTCAAGGTGAGAGGAGAGGGATACAAAAAAGTATCCAGAGGGGCAATTTTTTCACACAGAGGCTGGTGAGTGTCTGGAACAAGCTACCAGAGGTAGTAGTAGAGGCAGGTACAATTTTGTTTTCTAAAAAGCATTTCGATAGTTACATGGGTAAGATGGGTATAGAGGGATATGGGCCAAATGTGGGTAATTGGGATTAGCTTAGGGGTTTTAAAAAAAAAGGGTGGCATGGACAAGTTGGGCCGAAGGGCCTGTTTCCATGCTGCAAACCTCTATGACCTCTATGTGCTGCGCTTGTGGCAGAACTTGCTTCTCAAGGATTGGCCTCTTCAGACATTAACAAAGGTGCGCCATATGCAGGCACCCCATCTGAAATAGATTTGTTTGCTGCCTGTCCATCATCTTTTGCAGTTGGAAAGATGCCGACAAATAAATTCAATTAATGTAAAATAAATGTGGAATTGAAAACTTATCATGGTAATGAGATTATAATTGATATTATGAAAGCTCACCTGCTTCACTCATGTCCTTTAGGAAAGGAAATCTGCTGTCCTTACCTGGTCTGGCCTACATGTGACATCAAACCTTCAGCAACATGTTGACTCGTAATTGTTTTTAAGACAATTAGTGATTGGCGACACATACTGACCTTATCAGTGACACCCACATCCCATAAAAGAATTTAAAAAAAAAATATTTTCAATGTAAAATACCAAAAGTATCTCATTTAATGTACATTGAAAATGAGGAATCTACAGCAGTTGGTTTCGAATGTATTAAAGAAGTCTGAAATTGAGGAATAGACTCTCGGGAAAATTACTGCAGGGTTTTATGTTTATTTTCCAATAAATTATAATAATCATCAATAAATATGAAAAGTTATTACTTGAGTCAATCCAGGGAAGGCAATGGTCTAGTGGTATTATCGCGAGACTATTAATCCAGAAACTTAGCTAATGTTCTAGGGACCTGGATTCAAATCCCGCCACGGAAGATGGTGGAATTTAAATACAATAAAAAATATATGGAATTAAGAATCTGCTGAGTGAAACCATTGTCAATTGTCGAAAAAGCCCATCTGGTTCAATAATGTCCTTTAGGGCATCTGCTGTCCTTACCTGGTCTGACCTACTTGTGACTCTAGAACCACAGCAAAGTGGTTGACTCTCTACTGCCCTCTGAACAAGGGCAACTAGGGATGGGCAATAAATGCTGGCCAGCCCATGTCACACGAATGAATTTTAAAAAATTACACAAAACCTTTGCGAATTAAATTCCAGTTAACTAACAGTGACCAAAGCTAAATTTGATAAGTAGTTTGATTAAATATTAGGGTGCGTTAGCATTACAAAAACACAAGCAAGTATTTTAATTGACAAACTTAAATGTTTCATTTAGCAGTTCGTTTTCAGATATCCTCAATCTGAATGACAACAAGTAAATCATTCTCTGCGATCACATCAAATAAAACAGGGACTTAATCATTACAAGTCCAAAGTTAATTGAAAAAAACAATCAACATTAATTGTACTTCAGTGCAACTTCACAGAAAAGGGTCAGAATTTTAAATACAGTTGTTGAGACGAATTGCATTTCCATTAATCTAATTATTGTGACTGTTCCTCTGAATGCAAAACCCCATCTTCTCAGCGGATGCGACAGCTAAATTTGATGCAGCCAGAGAATACCAAAATATTCTGATCAATGAGCTATTCTTTATTAAAAATAGATTTGCATTAAATTGAATGCAGTGGGACAAAGTAACGATTAAAATAATGGTTTTCCTGTATTAAAAGGGAGAAGAAAATCTGCTCTCATGTCATACCATGTGTTAAAAAGCCTTAATATATTTCTACCAGCCGTCACACAGGTTTAGACAAGCAGTGAATCTTTAGTAAGTGAAACCAAGTGTATTATTTAGAAGGTTAACATTTGATGTAATGCACTAAAAGTATTTCAATTAACCTTCATGCTCATCTACTTTCATTTTTTCGATAAAAGGACTGTCTCACCATCATCCAGCAGGAAAGATGATGCTATTCACACAATTTGTAGACATTATGAGGCTCGAGGTATCAGCGCATTACACTGGCACCTCTGCATACTCATATCTTGATAAACATTCTTCGCAAAAAGGGATGTCACTCAAAATGGAATTGAGGATGGTGCATCACTCCAAAAGCATAAAACGATACAGTGCCAATGTGTCCCTTATTTCAGCACCAAACCTGGTTCATAGAAGTGATCTGACAGCAACTTGTGCTGCTGATAATGGAGTTAAAACATGATACGGTTTGCTTGCTTCAGTGCGCTAAAGTATTGTGCGAACACATACAACAATGAGATAACAATGTTAACATTTCAAATTTTGTTTCATGCAAGAACCACACTAACATTCCTAACTTTCTTCCATTTACTAATATTAAACTTTCTCACACAGTATGCCCACGCTAATCAGAGAATCATTTAATGTCATCTCTCACAGATGGAATTATGGCAACAACAGAAGAGGTGATAAAAGCAAAGCACTGCAGAAGTTGGAAATCTGAAATGAAAACAGAAAATGCTGGAAAAATGCAGTGGGTCTGGCAGCATCTGTGGAGAGAGAAATAGACCTAACGTTTTATGACTCTTCTTCACAGATTCTAAAAGTCATTAACCTTCATATTCATCTACTTTCATCTTCTATGTTATACTGATTCACTTTGCACTCTGTTTATATTAGATTTAATAACGTAACTGATGCGCGATTAAATCACTCGGGAGGCTGGATTGTACCCAGGAAATAAAGGCTTTTATTACTAACAAGAATGGAGCACACTATATACAATACAATCCCAGACTAAAGGGTCACCAGGCAGTGCAGTGACCTTTATACTCCTCCAGGTAGGCGGAGCCAACTGGAGTGTACCACAGAACAATATCAACAGGTAGAACAGCCCAACCCTAACCCCAACAGTGACAACAGTAACATATCTACAAGTACCCATAGTGCTGACCATCTATGGTTCAGTACTCATAGTGGTAACCAACTATGGTTCACCACATTCACCCCTCCTTTAAAACAAAGGCCGGCGGGGCAAAAAAAACAGAACAACTGTTCATATATTCACAAGTTCAGTCGTATTGGAGGACCGCCCCGTCTCTGTGACCTCCTCAACACTGGCGGTAACGTCGGTTCTGGTGACCGTGGTGAACTTCTCTCCAAGGTGGAGTCCAGTGACTCCTCCAGTTCCTCACGGACGGGTGGACCACGAGGTGGCGACAATCTGCTGGACTCGAGCACGCCTCGAGGTGGCGACAATCTCCTGGACTCAGGCAAGCTGTACACGGGAGTAAGAGGATTAAGTGGTGGTCCCGATACTGCCCGCGCCGTGTCAGGAGGGGAGATAAAGGTCAAGGGGTCCCTAAATAGGGGTGTGGGAGCGACTGGGGTTTCCAAGTCCCCTGCAGGCGCCAGATCTCTAATAGAGACCGTGTCCTCTCGCCCGTCAGGATATGCCACATAGGCATTTTGAGGGTTGGCATGGAGGAGATGGACCTGTTCAAACAAACGGTCGGACTTGCGGGTCCTAACATGCCGCCGCAGGAGGACAGGTCCTGAGTACATCAACCAAGACGGTAATGAGGTCCCAGAGGAAGACTTTTTAGGGAAGTAAAACATCCTCTCATGTGGTGTAGCATTGGTTGCCGTACACAGGAGGGAGCGGATGGAATGGAGCGCATCAGAGAGTACCTCTTGCCAACAGGAGACTGGAAGACCTTTAGACCTCAACGCCAGTAAGACAGCCTTCCAGACTGTAGCATTTTCTCGTTCAACCTGTCCGTTACCCCTGGGGTTGTAACTCGTAGTTCTACTTGAGGCAATCCCTTTTGAGAGCAGGTATTGCCTCAAGTCGTCATTCATAAATGACGAGCCCCTATCACTGTGGATATAGCTGGGGTAACCGAACAGGGTGAAAAGATCCCGTAATGCTTTGATAACCGTGGCAGCGGTCATGTCTGAACAGGGAATGGCAAAAGGGAATCGTGAGTACTCGTCAATCACGTTGAGGAAGTACACGTTCCGATCTGTCGAAGGAAGGGGGCCCTTGAAGTCCACGCTCAGTCTTTCAAAAGGGCGAGTGGCCTTAATGAGGTGTGCCCTGTCAGGTCGGTAGAAGTGCGGTTTGCATTCAGCACATACCTGGCAGCTTCGGGTTATGGACCTGACATCATCCACTGAGTAGGGTAGATTCCGGGCCTTTATGAAATGGAAGAGCCGAGTGATCCCCGGATGGCAGAGATCATTGTGGAGGGCCTGTAATCGATCTTCCTGCACACTTGCACATGTTCCACGCGACAGGGCGTCTGGGGGCTCATTGAGCTTCCCCGGACGGTACATGATATCATAGTTGTAGGTGGAGAGTTCGATTCTCCACCTCAAGATTTTATCACTTTTGATCTTACCCCGTAACGTGTTGTTGAACATGAACGCCACGGACCGCTGGTCCGTGAGCAGGGTGAATCGTTTTCCCGCCAAGTAATGGCGTCAATGCCGGACGGCCTCCACAATGGCCTGAGCCTCTTTTTCCACCGCGGAGTGCCGAATCTCAGGGCCTTGGAGGGTGCGAGAGAAAAAGGCGATGGGCCTGCCCGCCTGGTTAAGTGTGGCGGCCAGGGCGAAATCAGATGCATCACTCTCCACCTGAAAGGGGATGGACTCATCAACAGCATGCATCGTGGCTTTCGCGATGTCGGCTTTTATCCCTTCAAAGGCTAAGTGAGCCTCTGCTGCGAGGGGAAAAGAGGTAGACTTGATGAGCGGACGGGCTTTGTCCGCATAATTGGGAACCCACTGTGCATAGTATGAAAAGAAACCTAAGCATCTTCTCAGTGCTTTGATACTAGTGGGCAGGGGAAGTTCAAGGAGGGGACGCATACGGTCTGGATCAGGGCCAAGGACCCCGTTTTCCACCACGTATCCGAGAATTGCTAGGCGGCGCTTGCTAAGTACGCACTTCTCCCTGTTGTAGGTCAGATTCAGGCGAGACGCAGTGTGTAAAAATCTAAGGAGGTTGGCATCGTGGTCCTGCTGGTCATGGCCGCAGATAGTGATGTTATCCAGGTACGGGAAGGTAGCCCGCAGCACGTTCTGGTCCACCATTCGGTCCATTGCACGCTGGAAGACCGAGACCCCATTCGTGACGCCAAAGGGAACCCTTAAAAAGTGGTAAAGATGACCATCCGCCTCAAAGGCCGTGTATTTTCGGTCCTCTGGGCGAATGGGGAGCTGGTGGTAAGCTGACTTCAAGTCAATGGTGGAGAACACCCGGTACTGCGCAATCTGGTTGACCATGTCAGATATGCACGGGAGAGGATACGCATCCAGCTGCGTATATCTATTAATGGTCTGACTATAGTCTATGGCCATCCGGGGTTTGTTTCCAGTTTTAACCACAACGACTTGCGCTCTCCATGGACTAGTGCTAGGTTGAATGATCCCTTCCCTGAGGAGCCGCTGAACTTCAGATCGAATAAAGATCCGATCCTCAGCGCTGTAACGCCTGCTCATGGGCTTGCAGCCTGGCACGAGATTCTCAAATAAGGATGGTGGGGTGATTCTGAGTGTCGCGAGGCTACACGTGGAGCGCGCTGGGCAATTTGGAGGCTGCTGTGCTCCCACTGAAAGTGGAGGGAGTGGCCCATCGTACTGCAGGGTTACACTCCTCAGGTGGACCATAAAGTCTAGTCCCAGGAGTATTGGAGCGCAAAGGTGCGGTAACACGAGGAGCCTGAAGTTCTCGTAAACTGTGCCCCGCACCGTTAGGTTGACCACGCAGCTCCCTAGCACGGTAACAGACCGGGACCTCAACGCCATCGAAATTGTCTGTCTGACAGTCCGTACTCGGAGACCGCACCATTTCACGGTGTCAGGGTGAATGAAACTCTCCGTGCTCCCGCTGTCAAACAAACAATGAATTTGGCGTCCATTTACCTCTATGCCCATCATGGACTTGTCGAGTCTGCGAGGCTTGGCCTGGTCCAGGATGATTGATGCCACCGTTGGGTCTTGAGTGCAACTGCAGGCAGCTGAGATGGTTGATGATGATGACCCCTGCTGGTTGTCTGCGGTCGGTGCCGACCAAAATGGCTGCGCCCATGGATCGCACGTGGTCGGTGGTGCTAAAAGTGGCGGCCCCTGCAGGTCGCACGTGTCTTGCGTCTTCGTCGTCAGGAATGGCGGCGCTTTGGAATCGCACGTGGTGGGAGACCTCGAAGAAGCTGGAGACAAGGAGACAGGCTCTGGAGAATCACACGCCGCGCTGCTATACTTGGAGGTTGGTTTGGTCCTGCAGACTTTGGCATAATGCCCTTTCTTCCCACACGCGGAGCAAAATACCGTTCTAGCTGGACATCGCTGCCGAGGGTGTTTCGCCAATCCACAGAAATAGCACCGCGGGCCTCCTGGAGCTGCCGCCGTCGTCAGGTCCGAGGTTGAAAGCACAATTGTGCAGTTTTTCGGAGCCGCTGGGTAAAGTTGAGTCGGTGGCTGTACTTGCCACGATGTTCCCACGTGGTCGGTGGGGTACGTTTCTAGACTTCTGGAGGCCGTTTCCATCGTGTCAGCCAATTCTACCGTCTTAGCGAGGTCTAGGTTACCTTGCTCTAGCAGCCGAAGGCGAATATACGATGAGCCGATTCCCGCCACGAACGCATCTCGGATCAAGTCTTTCGTATACTGGGCCGCCGACACTGGCTTGCAGTTGCAGGCTCTGGCTAGCTGCTGAAGTTCGCGCAGGTACTGTCCTGTCGTTTCGCCGGGCTGCCGCCGTCGAGTGGCTAGAAGGTGTCGAGCATGGATCTCATTTGGCGGTTTGTTGTACAGTTTCTTAACTGTACAAAGATGTGCGGGTTAGGTTGATTGGCCATGCTAAAATTGCCCCTTAGTGTCCTGAGATGCGTAGGTTAGAGGGGTTAGTGGGTAAAATATGTAAGGATATGGCCTGGGTGGGATTGTGGTCGGTGCAGACTCGATGGGCCGAATGGCCTCCTTCTGCACTGTAGGGTTTCTATGATTTCTTAAGTAATTCGATGGCCCCTTTGTAGTCTTGGGCATCGTGGATTGATGAGTATACGGTGTCGCTTACCCTTGCGTGGAGGACCCGCAGTCTATCGGCGTCGTTTTGAATGGCTGTTGAGGCATCGATGTAGTCTTGAAAACACTTTAACCAATGGTCGAAAGTGTTCGACGCTCCCGCCGCACGTGGATCTAAAGTAAGCCGATCGGGTTTCAACATTTGCTCCATGGCTTTTTTTTTACCAAAATTTTGTTAGTAATAAAATTGATGCGCGAATAAATCACTTGGGAGGCTGGATTGTACCCGGGAAATAAAGGCTTTTATTACTAACAAGAATGGAGCACACTATATACAATACAATCCCAGAATAAAGGGTCACCAGGCAGTGCAGTGACCTTTATACTCCTCCAGGTAGGCGGAGCCAACTGGAGTGTACCACAGAACAATATCAACAGGTAGAACAGCCCAACCCTAACCCCAACAGTGACAACAGTAACATATCTACAAGTACCCATAGTGCTGACCATTTATGGTTCAGTACTCATAGTGGTAACCAACTATGGTTCACCACAGTAACCACCTTCATTTTTAGGGTTTATGCAAGAAAAGTGATTGATGCTTTCTGATATACTATAGTCGAGGGCAGATTCCCATGCTAAACGGTAAAATGCGAGTAGACCAAACAGTGTTGAAAGTGGGGACCTGGGTTGTAATATGTAATGCAGCTTTTTGAGACAAACCAATATCCATTAAATTAATCAACACTAGCTCTCAGAGATAATCAAATAATTCCACTAAAATATATCACCATGTTGACTGCTCATCTGAAAGTAGCATCAATCAGTCAAGGTAAAGATGATCGGAATTGATCTTTCTGCAGATAGAACTAGTGAAATCAAAAACTCATCAAGGCTATGATTTGAATACCTGTAAACTTAGAAATGCAATTTTCAGTTTCCTGTCACAACTTTCACATCACTGTCTTGTCAATTTTCAAAGCACTGAGAGCAACGGCCAGAAATCATAGAATCTCTACAGTGCAAAAGGAGGCCATTCAGCCCATCGAGCCTGCACCGACTACAATCCCATCCAGGTCCTACCCCTGTAACCCCATGTATTTACCCTGCTAATCTCCCTAACACTAAGCAGCAATTTACCATGGCCAATCAACCTAACCTGCACATCTTTGGGGTGTGGGGTGAAACCGGAGCACCTGGAGGAAACCCACGCAGACACGGGGAGAATGTGCAAACTTCACTCAAACAGTGACCCAAGGCCAGAATTGAACCTGGGTCCCTGGCACTGTGAGTGCTAACCACTGTGCCACCATGCCACTCTCAAATGAGCAGGCAATAACAGAGCCAGCTCTACCTGCCATTCAAGGCACTTTAACACCACGTTGCATTTTTAAAATCCTGTTTCGGATAACAGAGCAATCTCCCTATGATGATATTCTCCCAGTCTTTGTAAACATTTTGCCTCCTTTGTGCAATGCACACAATGGGGGTGATTCTCCCATCCCGCTGCGCTAATTCTTTAGGGCCGGGAGAATCTTGCGGCGAGCGATGCGCAGGATTTGCACGTGTTCCCGTCTCGATAGTGTCTCCCAGCACTGGATTTCTGGCGGCATCAGCTCCACGCTGGAAATTGGCGGGGAGATGCAGAAATGTTAGTTAACCAATTAATTACGTGCTAAGTAAGTGCTTATTTTAATATACAGTATTTTAAATACAACTAGCGGGCCCGGGATTGAAGTCTCCAGGCCTGCTAGGATTTCCCCCCTGCCAGAGTGTTTCACTTCAGCGGGGATTACACTAGCTCCCCACTAACAGGGAACTAGCAGCCCAACCCCGCTGGAGTGAAGCGGGTCATCGGGGCCCCCCAGAGGGTCGGATGCCAAGTGTGCCCCTTGTGGCTACAGGGCAATGCCAGCCTGGCAGTGCCAGCCTGTGCCCCTGGCACTGCCCAAGGGGCAAAGTGCCAATGCCCAGGGGGCAACTTGGCACTGACCATCGGGCAAGGGGCAGTGCCAGGGGACAGGGCATAATGGGGGTTGGGGCCTGATAAAGGCAGGGTCTGGTGGGGAAATTGGTGGGGGTGGGGAGGATCCTGCTGCCACTCTGCAGACAAGATCAATGGGGGAAGAAGGGAGGCCAGCGATCGGGATGGGCTGGGGATTTGGGGGGGGTGGAGTCAGCCTGCTGGGGGGGTAACTGTCGAGGGGAATTGAGTGGGCTGGAGATTGGAGCAGACTGGCGGGGCGGGGGGGGATAGAGACTGGGCCTGGGAATGGTCAGGGGGGGCCAGTGGTTGGGCTGTGGGGGCCGGAGGGCCGGCGATGCGGGGTTGTGGGGCTGGCCAGCGATTGAGCTGGCTAGCAATCGGGAGGCCAACAGTGCGAGGACACTGTGCTGACAGTTTGACACATGTGCAGTGGCCCGCTCAGCGCTATGCTGCCGGCTTCTCCAGCAGGAATAGGCCCCGTCCACAGCTTTATAATGATATCCACGTTAGTGCACTCAGCAGTGCACTGAGTGTGGGAAATTCTTCTCTGAACTCCCACTGAAAAAGCCAGCGTGAATTACTCCAGTTTTCACATGAATTCGACACTCAGAATTTTATGGGGAGAATTTCGGTCTATATATGCAATTCCCTTTCCTTTGTGCAACCTGGGTTTGATTTTAACTTTGGGCACTGAATTGGTATTGGGTGGGTGGAGTGACCACACTGTTCACCCTCCTGTTTAAAAAAGGAGGTAGACAAAAGGCAGGAAACTATAGGCAGGTTAGCTTAACTTCTGAAGTAGGGAAAATGCTTGAACCTATCATCAAGGAAGAAATAGCGAGACATCTGGATATAAATTGTCCCATTGGAAAGACACAGCATGGGTTCATGAAGGGAAGGTCATGTTTGACTAATTTGGTGGAATTCTTTGAGAACATTATATATGCAGTGGACAATGGGGAACCTGTGGATGTGGTGTATCTGGATTTCCAGAACGCATTTGACAAGGTGCCGCACCAAAGACTGCTACATAAGATAAAGGTGCACGGTGTTACAGGTAATGTATAGCATGGATAGAGGATTGGTTAACTAACAGAAAGCAAAGAGCGGGAGTAAATGGGTGTTTTTCTGGTTGGCGATCAGTGACTAGTGGTGTGCCTCAGGGATCAGTGTTGAGACTGCAATTGTTTACGATTTACATAGATGATTTGGAGTTGGGGAACAAGTGTAGTGTGTCAAAATTCACAGATGACACGAAGTTGAGTGGCAGAGCAAAGTGTGCAGAGGATGCTGAAAGTCTGCAAAGGGATATAGATAGTCTATGTGAGGGTCTGGCAGATGGAGTACAATGTTGGTAAATGTGAGGTCATCCATTTTGGTAGGAATAACAGCAAAATGGACTATTATTTAAATGGTAAAAAATTGCAGCATGCTGCTGTGCAGAGGGACCTGGACGTCCTTGTGCAAGAATCACAAGGAGTTGACTTGCAGGTGCAGCAGGTAATGGAATTTGTCCTTCATTGCTGGAGGGATGGAGTTTAAAAACAGTGAGGTTATGTTGCAGCTGTATAAGGTGCTGGTGAGGCCACGCCTGGAGTACTGTGTACAGTTTTGGTCTCCTTACTTGAGAAAGGATATACTGGCACTGGAGGGGGTGCAGAGGAGATTCACTGGGTTGATTCCGGAGTTGAGAGGGTTGGCTTATGAGGAGAGACTGAGTAGACTGGGGCTATACTCATTGGAATTCAGAAGAATGAGGGGAGATCTTATAGAAACATGCAAGATTATGAAGGGAATAGACAAGATAGAAGCAGGGAAGTTGTTTCCACTGGCAGGTGAAACTAGAACTTGGGGGCATGGCCTCAAAATAACGGGAAGCAGAATTAGGACTGAGTTGAGGAGGAACTTCTTCACACAAAGGGTTGTGAATCTGTGGAATTCCCTGCCCAGTGAAGCAGTTGAGGCTACCTCATTGAATGTTTTTAAGTCAAGGATAGATAAATTTTTGAACAGTAAAGTAATTAAGGGTTATGGTGAATGGGCGGGTAAGTAGAGCTGAGTCCACGAAAAGATCAGCCATGATCTTATTGAATGGCGGAGCAGGCTCGAGGGGCCAGGTGGCCTACTCCTGCTCCTAGTTCTTATGTTCTTATGTTCTTACAAGATACTGTCAGAGACTCAAGCCATTTTAATGGATGAGCATCGTCATCCTTTGGCAAGTGAACTGCCCACTGTTTTTGACACTAATAGGCAGCTGATCAATCATGAATGGGGCAAGGGTAGTGCTCACCACTCATCGAAATTGATGTAGAAATGTCTCACCAGGCTCATTACATACAGCGAGGGGAGGAAATTTCTAACTGCCTTAGTTTGTTGCCCGAAGCAGTAGTTCAATTGTGGAGAAAATAAAACAAAAATAACTGAGTTAATTCTCAGAAAAAGTCTAAAATTCTTTGTAGAAGATACTTAAAAGTTAAGATCAAATATTATGTTGCATTATATCCTGTGCAGTACAAGATTTCTTTTGTTGCCATCATAGTTCATTCTATGATCCATGGAAAACTGGAGAATGATCAGATGTTGCATCTGTTGGAGTTATTCCTTGCACAAGATATTATAGGGATAGAAATAAAATTGACTTACTTATTCTCTCCATGTTGATGGGTAACAAAATGATGGAAACAAAATGATGGAAATAAAATGAGAGGATACCTGCTTTATTGAACGTTGGGATGATAAGAATGATTGTTGTAACATGATATAAGAACCAGCTACAAGTAAACAAAAGGCATCTTGAAAAGGCACCTCTAAATTCCTGCACAAAGTAACCCTTCCAATTGTTAATGTGCTCCTACGGGATACAGTTGTATAAGTAAAGAAATATAAGTTCTCCTCTCCAATTAATTTCAAATTTCAGTCTAGCTGATAAAAGTTTAATGTCAAAATATCTCAAAGTAGTCACTGCTTAAGGATGCGCTAAAGACAAAAGGCGCGATCTTATCAGTCGTTCATGCCATGCTTCTGCTGCAGCAGGGTTGGAGAATTTGGCACCCAGCCAAATCTCTGTTCACTGCAGCGGGATGGGAAAATCCCATCAGCGTGAATGGCCATAACATTCCAGCCAAAAGCTTTGATCTCAGAAAAGCTTGGGAAGAGTTTCCAGAAGATTCATCTGGAGTAGAGTCATATGGACTCGAAACATCGGCCAGGACTATGCGTCTGCATTTGCCATGGGCACAAATGGTGACATGGGTGCAAAATCTCATGAGAGTCAAAAAACAAGAATCTCGCTGGGGCCAGGAAGGAGAGTTAGAACATAAGAACATAAGAACTAGGAGCAGGAGTAGGCCATCTGGCCCCTCGAGCCTACTCCGCCATTCAATAAGATCATGGCTGATCTTTTTGTGGACTCAGCTCCACTTACCCGCCCGCTCACCATAACCCTTAATTCCTTTACTGTTCAAAAATTTATCTATCCTTGCCTTAAAAACATTCAAAGAGATAGCCTCAACTGCTTCACTGGGCAGGGAGTTCCACAGATTCACAACCCTTTGTGTGAAGAAGTTCCTCCTCAACTCAGTCCTAATTCTGCTTCCCCTTATTTTGAGGCTATGCTCCCTAGTTCTAGTTTCACCCGCCAGTGGAAACAACTTCCCTGCTTCTATCTTATCTATTCCCTTCATAATCTTATATGTTTCTATAAGATATCCCCTCATTTTTCTGAATTCCACTGAGTATAGCCCCAGTCTACTCAGTCTCTCCTCATAAGCCAACCCTCTCAACTCCGGAATCAACCCAGTGAATCTCCTCTGCACCCCCTCCAGTGCTAGTATATCCTTTCTCAAGTAAGGAGACCAAAACTGTACACAGTACTCTAGATGTGGCCTCACCAGCACCTTATACAGCTGCAACATAATCTTGCTGTTTTTAAACTCCATCCCTCTCGCAATGAAGGACAAAATTCCATTTGCCTTCTTAATTACCTGGTGCACCTGCAAACCAACTTCTTGAGATTCCTGCACAAGGGCACCCAGGTCCCTCTGCAAAGCAGCATGCTGCAATTTTTTACTATTTAAATGATAGTCCATTTTGTTGTTATTCCTACCAAAATGGACGACCTCACATTTACCAACATTGTACTCCATCTGCCAGACCCTTGCTCACTCACTTAGATTATCTATATCCCTTTGCAGACATTCAGCGTCCTCTGCACACTTTGCTCTTCCACCCATCTTAGTGTCATCTGCGAATTTTGACACATTCCAACTCCAAATCACCTACGCAAATCATAAACAATTGCAGTCCCAACACTGATCCCTGAGGCACACCACTAGTCACTGATCGCCAACCAGAAAAACACCCATTTTCCCCCACTCTTTGCTTTCTGTTAGTTAACCAATCCTCTATCCATGCTAATACATTACTCGTAACACTGTGCACCTTTAGCTTATGCAGCAGCCTTTGGTGCGGCACCTTGTCAAATGTCTTCTGAAAATCCAGATACACCACATCCACAGGGTCCCCATTGTCCACTGCACATGCAAAGTTCTCAAAGAATTCCACCAAATTAGTCAAACATGACCTGCCCTTCATGAATCCATGCTACGTCTTACCAATGGGACAATTTATGTCCAGATGTCTCGCTAATTCTTCCTTGATGATAGATTCAAGCATTTTCCCTACTACAGAAGTTAAGCTAACCAGCCTATAATTACCTGCCTTTTGTCTACCTCCTTTTTTAAACAGTGGCATCACATTAGCTGTTTTCCAATCTGCGGGAACCACCCCAGAGTCCAGAGAATTTTGGTAAATTACCACTGGTGCATTTGCTATTTCTCCCACCATCTCTTTTAGTACCCTGGGCAGCATTCCATTAGGACCAGGAGACTTATCTACCTTTAGCCCCATTAACTTGCCCAACACTACATCTTTCGTGATAATGATAGTTTCTAGGTTCTCACCTGCCATAGTTTTAAATGATCTATATTTGTGTTGCTGGATGTTAGAAATGAGGTATAGATTTAAGTGAGTTTAATTTAGTGTTTTTGTGCAAGGAAGGGTAAAATTCTAGTTAGATTCATGTCAAACAAAGGTGCTTGAGTGTATGGGGGCTTTTGGTTTCAGTTCAACTCTATCTGCCGTGTGCTGAGAGAAAGTTTACAGTGGGAAAAGTAAACACAGGCTTGGAGAAGGAATGAACTGTTGCTTAGCAACCAGGGGCTACCTTTAAGAAGAAAAACCTGTTTGAATTTAGTTTTAGCTGAGATCATTGAAACTAGGAAGTTAGAGAGAGAACAGCCCTCTTGGTTCTGCCAGAAACAGAAGCAAAACAATGGAGTAATGTGAACAAAAGCAAGTCCCAGAAAAAAACTAAAGAACAGTTAGGTCTAGAAACCAGAGGAAGATATATTCCAAGAAGTCTGAAGTAAAAGGAACAAACAAAACCTGGAATTGGAACAGGGTACTGTTCCTTGAAGTTAAAGACAGAACTGAAAATAGTGAGAAGGACTTGGCTAGTGAGAAGCCGGAGATATCTGAAGTAATTCTAAGGTTTGTGAGTTCTTACTACAGCCTGTGAAGCAATAGTTGAAGCAATTGTAAAGCTATTAGTGGCTGGATCTTTGAGAATTTGTTTAAAAGCTTGAGAACATTCAAGCCAAAGGAAAGGATAGTTGGAAAACCCGGAAGTGGATCATTGTTGGGAACAGTTGAGTGAATGGATTGTTTCAAAGAAGATTCTAAAGCATGTATTCTTGCGAGTAAAGTTTGGAATCACTCATGTGGAACCAGAGTCCAGTCAGAAAAGTTGGCTCATGATGTCAGGATCATCTGGGGGATTTTGTGGAGAAATCCACAGAAGTTCAGTGGGTTTCAGAGTGGGGTATTGCCTGACTACAGTTAGCCTGTTGGGTTACAGGGATTGTGTGTTCATTGAGAAAATTATAGAATAACATATACTGTGTAAAAACAGGAACCAGGTAAAGGAAACCCACTGGAGGAGCACAGGTAAGTACAGTCCCTGGGCGTAGATGACATGCCTGGGCAATACTCAGGCACTGCCCACTGGCACACTGGGAATGTCCCTGGTACTTACAGGGGCCGGTGCCAGAATGTCAGAGGCAGTGCCAGAGGGGCCTCCACTAGGAAGCTCCATGGAAGATTCCCATGTCAATGGGTGGGGGAGGTCCTGTATCCGTGGATGATGTGCCAATGGAGGGGATGTGGGGGCTACCTGTGTGTGAGTGGGTGTGGTCTTTAACTGTGTGGGGAGTGGGGGGGTGGGGGGGGGGGGGAAACAGCGTCATCTTCTTATTGCAATCGGAGATCAGGGCACCCTTTAAAATAGGTGTCCTGATCTCGAGATTCTTGAGATTGCTGACTTTTTCTGGCCCTGCCCTGCCAGTGTGACGGCGTGGGCCATGCTAACCTGATTTTCTTTCATCCAAGTGCTGCACAAGATGGCTAGTAAAGCTGGCTATGCAGCTGGCAAGCTACATGCCCGTTTTCCCACCTGAGTCAGCACTTAAACAAAGAAAGGAAAAGTTTTGCCTGTTAACTGTTTCTTCCTCCACAGATGCTGCCAGACCTGCTGACTTTGTCCCCGCATTTTACTGTTTCCATTGCAGATTTCCAGCGTTTGCAGTACTTTGCTTTCATTTAAGATACATTGTAAATTTGGCTGTTCTAGGTATCGGCTTGGGATGTTGAAAATGAGGAATTGAGGTGGAACCAATTCTGCAATGGTACAATAAGGATCTGAAAATGTAGCATACACCAAAAGCCTCTTTCAAAACTCATTAAGGTCCTAAAAGCACTGTACAGAGCATAAACATTTTTATGGCACTCCCAAGTTCATTTCTTGAATGGAATCTATGGGATGTTCTGCACATTGTTAAAGCACATAAAAAATGAAATATATCCAGAAGGCATAAAAGCAAAGCTCTCTTGCCTCTCGTGGAAGAACCAGTGCATATGTGAACATTATCTTGCCTGGAGCTAAATGCATCTTTCATTCTATCCCTCTCCCTTGATCAATCAGAACATGCAAACTGATTTTCTATAAAATATACTGCAAACTGTGCCTTCACCTCAAATATTGGCTTCAAATCAGCTGAATGACACTAACATCTCTCCTGGGCTCCTTGAAGCGTACCGCGGGCAAAATCTTGATGCTCAGCTAATTCCTTTGGAATATCAATGGCACCAGACTGGAATGAAATTTAAAAAGTAATTTGAAAAATTGGGGAATATAAATAGTGAACACTAAAACGGGAAAGAACATCATTGTGCACGAATGGCCTTTTAATAAAGTTTCGATATGCCCTTGCTCAACTTCATTCATAAATCTTTAAAGATATCATTATAAATATACTGAGTCATTTCAAAAAAATACCATACTGCACTTTTCAAAGTTGTAATTGCAGCAGTATGTCAAACTCGATAGGAAATGTATGTGTTTTCTCTGTTTAATTATTCATTGTCAACTATTGTAAAAGTCCACATTATTAAAGCACATTGGGGGATCCATTAATTTTAAAGATTGTTTAATTACTGAACTCAATTCTATATCTCCCCTAAAAGCCAACATTATTTAAATGCATAAACTCTAATGAATACAGTCTTATCAAAGAGGTTGCGAAGCATTTGCGTCACTCCTGTCGCCCCTTGTTTGACTGGCAAATAATTGTCTTTTTCACATTGCTTTAGAGTGATTCACTGGGAATTTTAGTACAACTTTAACAAATGTCACATTTCTTTTTTCCCTTTCTGCACACCTTTGCGATATCTTTTATTGCACCTAAGTAGCATGGCGCACTTCTTAAATGTATTAGCTAAGCAACAACAACAACTTGCATTTATAGAGCATCTGATTTAGTAAAATGTTGCAAAGTGCTTCACCAGGCCTTCATCAAATGAACTTAAGGAGCATTTTTTAAAAATTCATTCGTAGGACATGGGTGTCGCTGGCTGGCCAGCATTTATTGCCCTTCCCTAGTAGCCCTTGGATAGCAGTTGAGAGTCAACCATATTGCTGTGGATCTGGAGTCACATGTAGGCCAGACCAGGTAAGGATGCCAAATTTCCTACCCTAAAGGACATTAGTGAACCAGATGGCTTTTTCCGACAATTGGCAATGGTTTTATGGTCTTCCGTAGATTCTTAATTCCAGATTTTTAAAAATTCAAATTCCACTATTTGTCGTGGCGGGACTCAAACCTGGGTCCCCAGAACATTCGCTGAGTTTCTAGATTGATAGTCTAGGGCACGAGCCCATCATCTCCCCGAGAAGGGGATTTAAAAGGAGGCATGAAAGGCGGACAGATGGAGCAGTTTTGAGAGAGCTTAACTGGCTTCAGAAGGCACAGGCACCAATGGTGGTGCAACTGAGGCTGAATTGGAGGAGCGCAGATATCTTGGAGAGTCGTGGGGCTGGAGGAGGCTACATGGGTAGGTAGGGAGCGAAGCCATGGAGGAATTTGAAAGTAAGGATTAGAATTTGAGGGGCAGGAGGTTTAAGGAGGATGTGAGGAAAAATGTTTTTACCCAGAGGGTGTTGATGGTCTGGAATGCGCTGCCTGGGTGGGTGGTGGAGGCCAGTTGCTTCACATCCTTTAAAGAGTATCTGGATGAGCACTTGGCACGTCATAACATTCAGGGCTATGGGCCAAGTGCTGGCAGATGGGATTAGGTGGGAGGTCAGGTGTTTCTAATGTATCGGTACAGACTCGATGGGCCAAAGGGCCTCCTCTGTGCTGTATGATTCCATGATTCTATCATTTTAAAATTGAGCTGTTTATGGAACAACAACCAATGTAGGCCAGGGAATTGGGGTGAAGGCTGAACAGGACTTGCTGCAAGTTAAGATATGGGCAGCAGAGTTTTGGATGAGCTCAAGTTTATGGAAGGCAAGAGATGGATGGCTGGTGAGGTCAGCATTGGAATAGTCAAATCTAGAAGTAACAAAGACATGGGCGAGGGTTCAGCACCAGAACAACTGAGGCTGGTTGGAGTCAGACAATGCTACGGAGGGAGAAGCAGGATATGCTTAATATAAATCGTTGTATCATGCTAAATAAAACTAAGTTGCGATACAAACTGGGCTAAATGGGCAGGGTTAAACAACCATTCCATTTAAATGTATGAGCCTGCAAAATAATGATGTGGGTTGAGCATGTCATAGCCCCAATGTGATTGTAACAAAGACATTTCTGAATGTTCAAAATTCTGATATACAGAGAGTGACCTGTCATTTGCATTAAGATGTGCGTATTATTAAAAATGTAGAAAAGGGATGCATTAATGTGGCAAACTGCTGAAGTATAATAAAGGACGCCAAAGACAAGCAGGCAAACTCAAAGCTACTGAAAAATCAAGAAGGAATATAACTGGATGGACAACCAGGCATTGACTTCGGCAATAGAAATGACAATGGCACACCCAGCCTTGACAACCCAGCAAAGTCCTCCTGACTAACATCTGGGGGCTTGTGCCCTAATTGGGAGAACTGCCCCAAAGACAAGTCAAGCAACAATCTGAAATAGTCATACTCTCCGAATGATAATTTACAGCCAATTCCCAGATACCACCACCATCATCCCTGGGTATGTCCTGCCCCACTGGCAGGGCAGACCCAGTGGAGGTGGCAGCACGGTGGTATACAGCTGGGAGGGAGTGAGTACTGTTGGAAGTCCTCAGCATTGACTTTGGGCACCATGAAGTGTCATGGCATTGATGAAATTGGGGCAAGGAATCCGGGTATTGATTATCACCTTCCGCCCCCTCTCAGCCCATATCCTTCTAGTCCTTTCCCATCCATGTACTTATCCAAATGTTTTTCAAATTTTGCTATTGAACCTGCCTCAACCAGTTTCTCTGGCAGCTCATTCCATATATGCACCACCCTCTGTGTGAAGAAGTTGCCCCTCACATTCCTTTTAAATCTTTCCTCTCTCACCTTAAACCTATGCCCTCTAGTTTTCAATTCCTGTACCCTGGGAAAAAGACTATTGCCAGAATCCTACCGCCTTGCCTGCCATAGATTCGGAGCGGGTGAGGGGCGGACAACGGAAATGTATGTTGACCTCGGGTGGGAATTTCCATTCTCGCTCGAGCGAGGTAAAATTCCACCCTATGTGTGTTCATTCTATCTATGTCTCTCATGATTTTATACACCTTAGTAAGGTCACCCCTCATTCTCCTGCATTCCAAGGAATAAAGCCCTAGCCTGGCCAACTGCTTCGTATAACTCAGGCCCACTAGTCTGGCTAACATCCTCCTAAATCTTCTTTGCACTCTTTCCAGTTTATCAATGTCTTTCCTATAACAGGGTGACCAAAACTGTACACAATACTCCAAGTGCGGCCTCACCAATGACTTATATGACTGTAACATAATGTCCGAACTCCTGTACTCAATGCCCTGACTGATCAAAGCCAGTGTGCTAAACGCCTTCTTCACCACTCTGACTACCTGTGACGCCGCTTTCAATGAACTATATATACTTGTACTCCTAGGTCCCTCTGTTCCTCAACACTCTCCAGGGCCCTACCATTCACTGTTAAAGTCCTACCCTGGTTTGACTTTCCAAAATGCAACACCTCACACTGATCTGTATTGAAATCCAGCTAGCTCTGATGAAGGGTCATCCAGACTTGAAACACTGTCTCTATTATAGAATCCTTACGGTGCAAAAGGAGGCCAATTGGCCCATCAAGTCTGCATCGGCCATAACCCCACCCAGACCCTATTTCCACAAGCCCACGTATTTACTTTTCTAATCTCCCTGACACTAAGGGGCAATTTTAGCATGGTCAATTAACCTAACCTGCATATCTTTGGACTGTGAGAGGAAACCGGAGCACCCGGAGGAAACCCACGTGGACACGGGGAGAATGTGCAAACTCCACACAGACAGTGACCTGAGGCCGGAATTGAACCCGGGTCCCTGGCACTGTGAGGCAGCTGTGCTAACCACTATGCCACCGTGCCACCCCATTCTCTCTCTACAGATGCTGTCAGACCTGCTGGGATTTTCCAGAATCTTCTGTGTTTGTTTCTGATTCCAGCATCCGCAGTATTTTGCTTTTAACTAAGTACTGTAACCAACTCTCGTTCCCCGCCTTGAGAAAGTCGACACGCTTTTGCCAACCATAATTTCTGAACTTGTGACTCTTCAAAATGCTGAAATACACAGGGGGCGGGGGAAATTCTCCAGCCATTCATGCTGACGGGATTCTCTGGTCCCGCTGCAGTAAACGGAGATTTGGCTGAGCACCAAATTCTCCGTCCTCACTGGCAGCGGTGACAGGGCTTGAGCGGCTGGAAAATACCAACCAAGAAAGTGCCAGAAATTGAAATGCACCCTCCCTGACCCCTCCTCTGAGAAATATATTTTGCAGCAGGAGGGCTCACTCCCACCATCAGATATTTTGAAATTCACTGCAAAAGTTGTATGTTTTCCCACTATATTATAATGAATGGAATATTGTGTATTGCTGCAGCTTAAGTAATAAAGCCAGTACACTCTCATTATAAATATTTTCTTTCACATGTTTCCAGGAGGCCATTTTGGTTATTTTCCATTGAAAAATGAATTGAATTGTGGAATGAGATTGTTGACGTCTTTAACATCTCCAAATCCAATGTAGTAAAATTAATTCATTGTTTGAGAACCTCCGTTGTCTTATGCTGTATCTCTCAGACGCACTCCCAAAACTATACTGCAGGTCCTTTAGTAGCCATTTCATGTCATATCCCCTCACAAGGTATGGAGGTTATGAAACGGGATTTTTTCTTCTAAATCCAAGTCAATACTACTTCGTAAGCTAATTTGTGAACAAGTGTTGGCCACAGAAAAATTGGCAACTTACTCGATTAATCAAAATTAGCCATTAGCAACCAAAGGGATTTATTTCAATAAAATGTTTATATGTTTAATTTTATTGGTGCTCAGAAGAGGTTTGGGAATAATGTGACATAAACATAATCCTAAACTTCAAAGCAGGATAATCATCTCCAAAACTCAACTTTGCAAATAGGTGGTTAACCTCTGTTGACATAAACCTGGAAATTAGATCAAATAAGGATGAAACTGCACTCTCAAGGATTGTGGAGAGAGAGTAGAGCCAATGTTTCAAGTCTAGATGACCCTTCGTCAGAGCTCTTGTAGGAGAATCTATAGCAGTGACGAAGAGTTATCTAGACTCAAAATGTTGGCACTACTCACCCTCCACAGATGCTGTCAGACCTGCTGAGATTTTCCAGCATTTTTCTGTTTTTGTTTCAGATTCCAGCAGTATTTTGCGTTTATCTCTCAAGGATTGTGTTCTGGGTTTCACATATTTTAAGGAAATAAAATCCCTTGGAGTTGACATGATATTGGATTGATTGACAACATGGGGGCAATTCTCACAAAAAAGCGTGGCGGAATGGGAGAATCACCCCCCCATTTGTATTTTGGCAATACTAATACTTAAAATATGTGGGTTGCCTTTTGAGTAAACTTGTATCCACTGGAGTTTAGAAGAATAAGAGGTGATTGATTGAAACATCTCAGATCTTGGACGGGGAGAGAAATTTTCCTCTTGTGGGAGAATTTAGAGAAATGGGTCGCTTTAAAAATAAGGGGTCATCCACTTGGAATGGAGGTGAGGTGAACTTTTTTCTGTCAGAGGGTCGTGAGTCTCTGAAACTCTCTTCCTGAAAAGATGGTGGAAGCAGAGTGTTTGAATATTTTGAAGGCAGAGTGGATAGATTCTTGGTAAGCAAGGGGGTGATAGGTTATTGGGGGTAGGCAGGATGCAAATTTGAAGTTACTATTAGATCAATCATGATCTTATTAAATGGTGGAGCAGGTTCGAGGGGCTGAATGGCCTACTCCTACTCCTTGTTCATATGCTTTAATGACAAGAGTCATTGACTATACCAAGAAATCATAGGAATTCAACATTTAAACTCAAGCAGATGAGACTATCTTGCTAACGGAATCCGTTGCATTTCAGTAAGGAAAGCCCTTGTTTTCCCATTCAGGATGCATTCACATTATAACTGCAATGTAGGTGCAAGTCAGTTGTAATACAAATACAACCAAGAAAACTACAGGTTTTTGTATAGCCAGATCTTGGCATGAGCACCATTGGGAAGGCAAATTCTGAAATTAGCACTTGAGGATCCATGTGTATTTTTATTCCTGAAAAAGGTTTGTAAATGAAATCATTTTTAAAAAAAGTTTTAAAATCATTGGTCTTTTTCGTTTTCACTTAAGAATACACGATTTTTAAATGGCTTGCTTAGTAATGGATGGTGTATTGCTGGGTTTAAATCACTTGCACAAAGAAAGGTTCACTACACTTAATGCGTTGGCCACCTTCATGAAGTAAATACAATAATACACTGTCAGCGCAGTGCCCTCTAATTTCTCAAACACAATGTGGCTTTGTGGTAGAGATAATATCCAGAACATGGCCTTGTTCTGCAAGAAACATTTTCCTTTTCTTATGGCAGTCACAAATGCTGAAGAACTAAAGGTTTCCCAAACAGCCCGTGCAATGTAGAAGAATCAATAATATGATTTAGCATTAGATGACTAAATTAAGGCAACTTCCAATCTTGATTCCTCTTATCTTCCGATGGTTTCCATCCTGCGGTGGCGAATTAATGCTCTGGAGAGGGGCTTCTGCACAACAAAATGGATGTTTCTGCATTGCACCAGTTGTCAAATATTTGTAGCAGTAATTTGGAGCAACAAAAACCTTTCCAGACTGGAAATTGAACAATCATTCATTGCCTAGACAGATTAGCTTGCTTCTGCATTCACTCTCAGTCAGTAAATAATTGTAAAATTCAGTACTACAGTGAGATCTTAATTTTCTGTAATTAAAGGAACTTTAGCTGACGCAGATTGGAACGATCTACAAATATTTCATTGTGTCACAGCGTGTTCCACTCGAGAAACTATTTCTAATGATTTAAATGTCAATTTCAGTCGATTTTCATAAATTCCAGAAGAGTTAACAAATGAGCGCAAAGTTCATCCGGGCTGATTCGGGTACATTCAGTGAATACATTGAGGTAACACCGAAGGAACAGCTGGATTTAGCAATTAGAGTAAGGAGTCTAACAACACCAGGTTAAAGTCCAACAGGTTTATTTGGTAGCAAACGCCACTAGCTTTCAGAGCGCTACCAAATAAACCTGTTGGACTTTAACCTGGTGTTGTTAGACTCCTTACTGTGTTTACCCCAGTCCAACGCTGGCATTTCCACATCATGTTTAGCAATTAGAACAGGAGAATGTCAAAAACAGTGCCAATCTTAAGTCACTGCGCCCAAAAGGAATGGAGTGGAAAGTGGTTAAATCCATAGTACTGCCTGTGTGCCAATGATGCGCTCCCATGTGTTGCCAGTTTAATTCATTTAGGGACAGGCTGGGGATTAATTTAAACAGCCCTGCTTTCTCCTCTCACTACTCATCCATTAGTGGAAAAGTGTTTTTAATTTTTGATTTCCCCCTTTGCAAGTGGTGGCATATTTTACCCAACTGTTCAGTTTCGAATGTTCCAATCCTCAATGAATGACCCCTACAGCAAACTCAATGTGAGATAAAGTAAGAGGGTTGGTTTATTTTACAGACAAACAAAATGCAGGAAGGGGTTTTGCAATCCCCACCCCTTTTGCACTCATACCATAAAAGAAGGATAAGGAAAAGAAAGGGTTTTCGGTGGAAAGACCACGATAAGAATAAGAGTTATGATTTCACATGATTCCGGAGGCCAGAATCGAAAGCCCAATGGTGTATTTCTTCAGAAGTTAGCAGGCTGAAACTGCTCCAGGGTGATGTGTCTTTCCAGAAACAATAATTTCCAGGATAGGAGAAAATACATGGAGATGAATTAGCCTTGAAGGCACAGACACAGAAGTCCCAATATTCTAGTAGCACACAGTGCAGGTTAGAGCTATGCTTTTTACCTGATCAGAGCTCTTTCTGGTATTTCCCTGCTTGGTAGCAAAATAGCATACAGAGATATGCTGCTTGTCTGGACTCCTACTCCTCTTCTGAGGTCAAACGTGACCGAAGATAAAATTCAAAAGCTGTATAATTAAGGGAATTCAGACAGTTCAAGTCTTGGTCATGTGATGGGGTGGTTTTGGATTGAGTTATTCAGCTAATGATGCCACTGGTTCAGACACATTGTAGTTTGAAGCAGAGAAAGGTGGAGCCATTAACACCACATTGGAGGTTAGGAGTCACAAACAGCTGCCTTTGTCCATAGCTGGCTGGGACAGACACCTTGTCTGCTAATCCATTTATGTTGGCTTGGTTGGAATGGTTATATGATGCAAGGAGTGTAAGATTCCAGGAGGTGTTAGCCTATGTTTATTTTCAAATTGCTCAGAAAGTTCCAGAAGCCAGCATGTGATCATCTGGAGTCCTTTTATCAGCCCAGCAATTGTCCGTTTTGAAATCCAGGCAGACGGAGATATATATGTATTTTTTTCTTCCTGTCCACTGACAGGGACAACTGCGGGAGCTGTCTGAGGCAAGGTCTCATTTATATGGGGTCCTTTGGCCCAGTTACCATCCAACCATTCAGTGCCCAACTACACTAGCTAACTAGTGGTACTGGTTTGTCAGGATAATAATTAAAGAGGCACAGATCTGCAAGTAAGTGGATCATAGGACCAGTCTTTCATTGTGTCAGGAGAGTTTCGAGCTTCCTTCTGCTATATTTGCTTTATTTCCCGTCAATAATCTCTGTCTGCTCATCTGGGATGCTGTAATTCATGGTTTCATTTAGATGTTCAAAAGGTGGGAAGGAGATAAGCAGCAGCAGTAGCTGTAGCTGTGTTAACCAGTACTAGGTAGTAGTCATAGCCAGGCCTCTCAAAGGACAGCAGGTGAGAGGAATGCATGTATGAGACCTTGTCAAGAACATGAAATGTACAGGGCAAAAGTTACTTGTTTGGATCTATTTGAAGGGAGATTTTGCAACAGGTATCAACAACCTTTCAGTTAACCGCCATAACCTCCTGCAGCAGAATCCTACTGGCCAGGGAGTCATGCTTTGCCAAGCGGCTCTCCATCACTACAGCTCTTAAACTTTTGCACTCATGCTTTTCCTAGTCTGCTACAGAGGACATCAACCATTTCTCCCAGTCTACAGTATATATTAAACAACTCACCAAGGTTAACCAGTCTCCCCCATTGATCCCAATGTTCAACGTTAGAGAGCTGGGCATTTGGCAGCAATGACAGGCTTTCCCCTTATCTACAATGGCACTGACCTCACACATGTTGGGGGCACGGTAGCACAGTGGTTAGCACTGCTGCTTCACAGCTCCAGGGTCCCGGGTTCAATTCCCGGCTCGGGTCACTGTCTGTGTGGAGTTTGCACATTCTCCTCGTGTCTGCGTGGGTTTCCTCCGGGTGCTCCAGTTTCCTCCCATAGTCCAAAGATGTGCGGGTTAGGTTGATTGGCCAGGTTAAAAATTGCCCCTTAGAGTCCTGGGATGTGTAGGTTGGAGGGATTAGCGGGTGAATGTGTGGGGGTGGGGCCTGGGTGGGATTGTGGTCGGTGCAGACTCGATGGGCCGAATGGCCTCCTTCTGCACTGTAGGGTTTCTATGATTTCTATGATGTTGCATCAGTGACTATTGCCATTTCAGATTTTAAAAGGTGAGTGCTTCATCAGTGCCAATTGATCACCGAAGCATAATCAGGCAGGCTTGAGGGAGGGGTCCAGGAAAGCAATCAACAGTGCATTTACCGGCTGAGGTTAGTCATAAAGGCCCACCTTCTCAACCCTTGCCCATCCCCTGAGGTGTGGTGACCCTCAGGATAAATCATCACCAGTCATCTGTCCTCCTCAAAGAGAAAAGGAGGACAGATGACTGGTGATGGTCATCGGGGACTATGGTGACTTTGTCTTTACCTATCCAGTGACAGTCAAGCATCTTCCCAATATCTGACCCTTCCAGCAGTATATGCATTGGAAGCAGTTCAGAGAAGGTTTATCAGACTGATATCTGGAATGGGTGGGATGTCTTAAGAGGAAAGGTTGGACAGGCTACGGTTGTATCCACTCAAGTTTAGAAGAGTAAGAGGTGACTAGATTAAACCATATAACATCCTGAGTGGTCTTGACAGGATGGATGTGGAGAGGAAGTTTCTTCTCTTGGGAGAATCTACAACTAGGGCTCACTGTTTAAAAAAGGGGTTTCCCATTTAAAACAAGCATGAGGTGAAATACTTTCTCTCAGAGGATTGTGAGTCTTTGGAACTCTCTTCACGAGAAGGCAGTGGAAGCAGAATCTTTAAATATTTTTAATGCAGAGGTAGATGGATTTTCAGTAAGCAGGGGGGTGTTACATTATCAGGGGTAGGCATGATGCAGACTTGAGATTACTATCAGGTCAGCCGTGATCTTATTAAATGGTGGAACAGGCTTTCGGGGCTGAATGACCTACTCCTGCTCTTTTTTCGTATGTTTGTATCTATAAGGATGGCTTCAGGGGGATACATCATAGCCACTACACATTGCACCCCCCCCCCCGCCCCCAATACAAACCTGAGCAACACAGGCCAGGGGTCTAGCATGATGACCATTGAGTACATTGAGGGTGCTGAAGAAATAGTTCAGATGCCTGGTGATCTCTGTGGGCTCCCATATATGTCCTGACATCAATGTAGTGATGATACTGTGCTATTTTGCTATATCTTTTGTTTAAGATGGGGTTGGTTAAGAGGAAGTGTTTTGATATAAGAGTCAATTTGTTTGGTATACATGCAACAGATGCTAAAAATGCAGGTTAATAACTGACTTTAGCTAGGAATGTGTTTCTTTGTAGAGTTAATAGACCTTGTGTCTATTTAAAGTTTTCCTGGGATTTCAAACAGCGTATGCAGCGTAATGTGAGTTTTTAATTAGGTTGATTGACAGAGATGGAGTCATGTGGTTAATGGGAGAAGCTAAGCTGGCAGGAACACAACAGTTTCATTTTCATTTTAAAATACAAGCAGTTGCTGCCTGGGCTGCCAGAAGAAAGCCATGTTTCTCTGTCTTTCTCTCTCCAAAGGCTTTCTGAAAGCACCAAATTTAAGGCAAAACAAGTATACCTGTGTTTTGCCAACTAATTTTAAACAGAGGTTTAAGTCTGTAAGTGAAATATTGCTTGATTGGAACTCATTATGATAGGTTAGCAGTTAAGAATCATGTCCTCTCATTTTTAAGTATTGTTCAATTGTTAAAATTAAGCTAATTCACTTGTTATTATTAAACTTTGTTATTAAATAAAGTTTGTTTTGCCAAAAGCTTCCTAGTTTGTCAGAATAATCACATCATGCGCTCACACTAATGCTAAAGTCAGTCTAGTCTGACTTCATAATATACCTTAGGGTTTCTGCTCTGGTACTCTAACACTATGAAATGCTGAATACTGTACAATCTGGTCAGGTAGGGCCCTGTAAATTTACACAAACCCTCTCGTTATATACTTTGGCACTCCCTTAATCCTATATCAATGATGCACTGACAATTGTTAAAATAAATCGATGCAACAAAGTGTTAAATGTGATACAAATTACAAATTTAATTCCCAACATAATAACTGCTTTCCATTTATTTCTCTCCCAAATGTCAACCCATGGTATCTTCTATGAAGGTTTCCTTTGCTTTTGTTGCTCCTATCACTTGCATTGTATTCTGCTGAAAGAGAGATGAGAGTATGGGATTGACTGCTGAAAGATAAATAAAAATGTGTCGGGCTTGCGGTTGTGCATATGCTTCAAACTAGAGGAAAAGTATTACAGAATGTATTGTAGAAGGATCAAGGATTGTGAATGAAGCTCAGTCCATCATGCAAACCAGCCTCCATTGATCTGGATACACTTCCTGCTGCCTCAAAAAACCAGCTGCATAATCCAGGACCCCATGCACCTCAGACATACTCCTTTTCACCTTCTTTATGGCAGAACCATAAAGGATGTAGGTACGCAGAGGGACCTGGGTGTGCAAGTCCACAGATCCTTGAAGGTGACATCAGAGGTGGAGAAGGTAGTGAATAAGGCATATGGCATGCTTGCCTTTATAGGACGGGGCATAGAGTATAAAAGTTGGGGTCTGATGTTGCAGTTGTATAGAACGTTGGTTCGGCTGCATTTGGAATACTGCGCCCAGTTCTGGTCGCCACACTACCAGAAGGACGTGGAGGCTTTAGCGAGAGTGCAGAGGAGGTTTACCAGGATGTTGCCTGGTATGGAAGGGCTTAGTTATGAGGAGAGATTGGGTAAACTGGGGTTGTTCTCGCTGGAAAGACGGAGGATGAGGGGTGACCTAATAGAGGTGTATAAAATTATGAAAGGCATAGATAGGGTGAACGGTGGGAAGCTTTTTCCCAGGTCGGTGGTGACGTTCACGAGGGGTCATAGGTTCAAGGTGAGGGGGGGGAGGTATTTTACACAGAGGGTGGTGGGGGCCTGGAATGCGCTGCCGGGCAAGGTGGTGGAGGCGGACACACTGGGAACGTTTAAGACTTATCTAGATGGCCACATGAACGGAGTGGGAATGGAGGGATACAAAAGAATGGTCTAGTTTGGACCAGGGAGCGGCGCGGGCTTGGAGGACCGAAGGGCCTGTTCCTGTGCTGTATTATTCTTTGTTTGTTCTTTGTTCTTCCATTGGGAGAAAGATACAAAAGTCTGAGATCACGTACCAACCAACTCAAGAACAGTTTCTTCCCTGCTGCCATCAGACTTTTGAATGGACCTAATATATATTAAGCTGATCATTTTCTTCACCCTATCTGTAACTGTAACATTACATTCTCCACCCTATCCTTTCCTTCTCCCCTATGTACTCTATGAACGGTATGTTTTTGTCTGTATAGTGTGCAAGAAACAATACTTCTCACTGTATTCCAATACATATGACAATAAATAAATCAGATCAAATCATTTGGACTCGCAACATTAACTCTTGTTTCTCTCCACAGATGCTGCCAGACTTCCTGAATTTATCCAGCATTTTCTGTTTTTATTTCAGGTTTCCAGCGTCTGCAGTATTTTGCTTTTATTACAGAACGGGAATGGGGATGTGATGAATTTAAAAACCATGGGTATGGAATATGAAGTAAGAAAGGATTTCTGGTTTTTGCATATGTTAGGTAGGGTATGAGAAGGGAATGCTCTTAACGTCCTATGTGAAATGAATAAAGGGAGAGGTGAATATATTTAGAATATAAAAGGGACATGCTGCAGTGTGCCCTTGGAATTGCATTTTTGAGCATGTGAGGTAGGGTAAAACAATGGAGACTGTAGGTACTGCTGAGAAACATGGAAGCTGAAAAGCTGTATGTAACTTTGCTGCTCTGGTGTGGTCCTTAAGCTGTATTAAATACTGAAACAATATCCTTGGGGTAATGTTGCTGGCAATGACCTTGTCAGTCACCTCAGTCCAGGCCTGCTGGTGAGTTCATGGGTTGCTCCTATGAATGTCGGGGGAACAGTACCTCCCTCGTTTGACTGACCGTTTCAGTCAGGTCCTCTAATGAATCATCATAAGAACTGAGCCTTATAAACTCATCAACCCTACCAGAATTGTATCCACTGTGATTGAAACAAATTCCGAAATCAGGGAATATAACCAGAGCTTTAAGATTCCCACTTTTAAAAGACTTTGGGAAGCTCAGCAGAAATTGCACAGATTAAGAGGGGATTCTGCCCATTTCCCAATGTGGTCTTGATGTGGGTAACCTGGCAATCATATTCAATTGAGGTCAGTTTAGCTCAGTTGGTTCGACAGCTGGTTAGTGATCCAAAGTGATGCCAACCGCGCGGGTTCGACTCCTGTACTGGCTGAAGTTATTCATGAAGGTCCTGCCTTCTCAACCTTGCCCTTTGCCTGAGGTGTGGTGACCCTCAGGATAAAATCACAACAAGTCAACTCTCCCCCTCAAAGAAAAAGCAGTCTATGGACATCTGGGACTATGGCAACTTTATCTTTGCCTTACCTGATGTGAGCAATCTGTCAAGCATTTTAAAATGTGGTCCAGGATGAAAAAGCTTGACGTACAAAGAAACATGGGGCTGCATGGTGGCACAGTGGTTAGCACTGCTGCCTCACACAGCCAGGGACCTGGGTTCAATTCCCGGCTTGGGTCACTGTCTGTGTGGAGTTTGCAGTTCTCTCCATGTCTGCGTGGGTTTCCTCCGGGTGCTCCGGTTTCCTCCCACAGTCCGAAAGACGTGCTGGTTAGGTGTATTGGCCATGCTAAATTGTCCCTTAGTGTCAGAGGGACTAGCTAGGGTAAATGCATGGGGTTATAGGGATAGGCCTGGGTGGGATTGTGGTGGTGCAGACTCAATGGGCCGAATGGCCTCCTTCTGCACTGTAGGATTCTATGATTTTATGCATAGAAACTAGAAACAGGAGTAGGCCATTCGACCCTTTGGCCTGCTCCGCCATTCATTTTGATCATGGTTGATCATCAAGTTCAATACCCTGATCCCGCCTTCCCCTCATATCCTTGATCCCTTCAGCCCCAAGAGCTATATCTAATTCCTTCCTGAAATCACACAATGTTTTGGTTTCAAAAGGCAGGAGGCAGGAGGCAGATCTACTCCATCCCCACCCCCATCATCTGCCCAAGAACAAATCAGCCCTCGTGTACTTTTCCTTAATACATGGTCGGGTACAAAACAGCTTGAGTAGAAATTTGTGTGCGAGTGGGAAGGTGAGTGAGAATTAAAACCTGACACAATCTAGAAATGCTATGATTTCCTTCTATCAGGATGTGCTATTATAAATAATTTCCATGCAGCCATGAGGGGTGACTTCTGTCTGAATACAAAGCAGTTATTTAGAAATACAGGTTAGATTTGCCCGCTCTGTACTCTCCAGCCTGTGATTTCCCATTCATTAAAATGAATGACTGGAAAACCCGGGCTATTACAATTCAAATAAACATCAGTCAGCTTGGCACAAATGATTGGAACACAATATGACTTTACATTAAAAAACAGCTCACAATATTCTGTAACAGCTTTTTATTGTTGGACATTGTGCCTAAATATTGTTATCAATAGGGCTTAAGAGTTGCCTAAATGATAACCTGTACCTCCCATGGGTGGCATAATGGCACAGTGGTTAGCAACGCTGCCTCACAGCGCCAGGGATCGGGGTTCAAATCTGGCCTTAGGTGACTATGTGGAGTTTGCACATGCTCCCTGTGTCTGCGTGAGTTTCCTTCGGGTTCTCCGGTTTCATCCCACAGTCCGAAAGACATGCTGCTTAGGTATATTGGCATGCTAAATTCGCCCTCAGTGCAGCCGAACAGGTGCCTGAGTGTGACGACTAGGGGGTTTTCACAATAACTTAATTGCAGTGTTAATGTAAGCCTACTTGTGACTAATAAATAAAATTTAAACTTTGATGCATTGAATCTCTTGCTTCATCAAAACAATCAGAAACATGGGGGGGAGATTTTGACTCTACAGTATAAAATGTGTGATAGTGAGTTGGCAGCCCTTTTGACATATTTCCCAATATTAACTCCCACCAAGGGGACACCTGGGATTTATCGCTCCCAGTAAAATTATTTTAACCCCTGAAAATAACAGTGAACTTGATGATTAGATTGGTACCCAAAAATACATTTCAGAATAGGGCAATAAATGCATTTAAACAAATTGGTGGTAGGTCAGACATGATCCTCCAGGAGGAGGGCAGGAGACTGTGGACTGTGTGAGACGGTAATTAGTCATCAGCGGTAATACAAAGTCCCCAGGGGTAGTTTGAAATTCACATGTAAAATGACAAATCCAATGTCACAGAAACCCGTAAAGCTTATCCTTTCTTTTCGCTAAATGTTTAACAGATTGTCATTGTCAAAGGGGCTAAAGTCTTGATTTAAATGAGGAGCAGAGCAAATTACCTGAGCTGTGATTTGCAGCAAAGAATGGAGCCCTCAATGTCCTCATTCTGCCAACTCGTTCGCTGGGTGCAGTGTTTGAAATTTAATCAAACGTGACTCGGAAGCAGAAATCTACTAATAGTCACCACTTTAAAAATAATGCTGTTGATATTGCTAACCCTGCCACTAAATATAACATTGCTGTTGCCAAACATGGAAGACATTTAAATCTGAAAATTAATAAAAGCAAAATTATAGGTTGGGATAATTCATGCAGAGCTAATATGAGAGGTTTGAATAGAGACTAGTTCCCAGCACAATTACTATCTATAGTCATTTGCAAAAAATACAAAGGTAAAAGCCATTATTCTAAACTTCCATATATGCTAACAAGGAGGCATGTGGCACCATGGCATTTGCAATTACTGCCTCGCTGTAGCCAGTTTAGGAGAGTGGTCCAAGAAGTGGCTGATGAAATTCAACGTGGGCAAGTGCGAGGTCGTACACTTTGGAAAAAAGAATAGAGGCATGGACTATTTTCTAAACGGTGACAAAATTCATAATGCTAAAGTGCAAAGGGACTTGGGAGTCCTAGTCCAGGATTCTCTAAAGGTAAACTTGCAGGTTGAGTCCGTAATTAAGAAAGCAAATGTAATGTTGTCATTTATCTCAAGAGGCTTGGAATACAAAAGCAGGGATGTACTTCTGAGGCTTTATAAAGCACTGGTTAGGCCCCATTTGGAGTACTGTGAGCAATTTTGGGCCCCACACCTCAGGAAGGACATACTGGCACTGGAGCGGGTCCAGCGGAGATTCACACGGATGATCCCAGGAATGGTAGGCCTGACATACGATGAACGTCTGAGGATCGTGGGATTATATTCATTGGAGTTTAGGAGGTTGAGGGGAGATCTGATAGAAACTTACAAGATAATGAACGGCTTAGATAGGATGGACGTAGGGAAGTTGTTTCCATTAACAGGGGAGACTAGGACGCGGGGGCACAGCCTTAGAATAAAAGGGAGTCACTTTAGAACAGAGATGAGGAGAAATTTCTTCAGCCAGAGAGTGATGGGTCTGTGGAATTCATTGCCACAGAGGGCTGTGGAGGCCGAGACGTTGAGCGTCTTCAAGACAGAAATTGATAAATTCTTGATTTCTCGAGGAATTAAGGGCTATGGGGAGAGAGCGGGTAAATGGAGTTGAAATCAACCATGATTGAATGGTGGAGTGGACTCGATGGGCCGAATGGCCTTACTTCCGCTCCTATGTCTTATGGTCTTATATATATATAATCCATCTAATCTGCACATCTTGGGACACTAAGGGGTAAGTTAGCATGGCCAATCCACCTAACCCGCACATCTTTGGGCTGTGGGAGGAAATTGGAGCACCTGGAGGAAACCCACGCAGACCTATGGGGAGAATGTGTAAACTCCACACGAACAGTCACCAAGGTTGGAATTGAACCTGGGTCCCTGGCACTGTGCAG